>NC_056730.1:722417710-722420210 GCF_019279795.1 Protopterus annectens | reverse complement strand
AATGAGGAGACGGAGAAGAGTGTACAGACCCAGGATAACCTACCAGAGGCTACATGAGCTGGAGATAGTGGAGTGCTATAGGATGGACAGAGACCTTCTACAGCAAACAGAACTAACAGAGGGGAACCCATCCCAGTGGATACCAAGGTATCTGTAGGCCTAAGAATGCTAGCTAAAGGTACCTTCCAAAGGCCAACTGGGGATATCATGGAGATCTCACAGGCATCAGCATCCAGGGTGATCCACCAGTTCCTGGATGCCATATCAGCACATGCCGTTGAGCACGAATATTTCCCCAACACCCGTGAGGCGTTGACCAGCAATATGCATCTCTTCCACCAAATAACAGAATACCCTGAGGTAGTGGGTGCTATAGACTGCACACACATATGCATCAAAGCACCACCTTTTGAGCAGCGTAGGGTCTACATCAACCACAAGGGCTTCCCCTCAATCAACTGTCAGGTCATGTGTGATGCCCAGGGCATAATAATGAATGTGTGTGCTGGCTGCCCTGGAAGCTATCCCGATTCCCACATCTGGCATCTGATGCAGCTGTACCAGAGATCTGCCAATGTGGACATCCCTTATGGTCACCTAGTGGGGGATGCTGGTTATGCACTGGAGCCGTAGCTGATACCCATCAGAAATGCACACCCGAACAAAACTCCATAATGAGGCACACGCATAAGCCAGAATTATAATAGAGCATGTGTTTGGGATGCTCAAGTCACAGTTCCAGTGCCTGGACACATCTGATGGGGCCTTGCAGTACTCACCAGCTACGTGTACTCAAATTCTCATCATATGTGCCACGCTACACAATCTGATCCTGTGGAAACAGCTGCAGCAGGAACAGCACAGGGCAGGGCCACACAGCCCCCCATCATTGTCAAGGCCTGCACTGGCACAGAGTGACTCAGAGGAGGAACAACCTATGCCTTGGCCTTGGCAAAGAGGCAATGCATAGCACATACACTGACACAGGAGGGACCCAGGGAATGACACCTCTCTCTGACTCGCACATACAGTAAAAGGGATGCCAAACATGACACTACCTGTGCTCAACCATGTGTGGGGAGTGTACTATGTGTGTCCGACATAGGCAGCCCTCCAGCACCATGCTCAATACTTACACACCCACAAGGTAAGTCACTCTCCTTACCTATCACTGAATGGAGTAGTATGCGTTGTTACCTGTATCTATGGTATGGATGTGAGCATGCAAGGGAATTGGGTGGCTGAATGGGATGCCAGCAGATAATAGACACCTATAGTGGCATCATGAGAACTGTAACAAATACCGGTGTCACCATGTTAGCCAGTACTACACATGGTGATAAAACCCAGTGCAGGAAATGTGCTGGGCTGCATGTGTGTCCATATGCATACATATGCCAGTCAGGGAGGTTCACATACCCAACAACAGTCTCAGCCAGCAGGACAGGTGTAGACAAACACAAACAAAGGCTGTAGTAAGGCCTCTGAATGATGCCTATGGGTAAGCCCCCAGAGCCTACACAGACAGACTACATCAGGTCAGGCAGTGGAATATTAGTTCTGAAGGGTAGGAAGTCAGAAACTAATATGTAGGTCAATCAAACCTAAGACCTAGTACACTGATATGCCTCTAGTCAGCATGATAGGTTAGAAAACAGAATGAAATGGAGTACCTGACATACCAGTACAGTCATAGCAAATGTGTACAAGTGTCAGGTGCCCCCCCATCCTGTGTAGCAATGTAGAAACAGTCAGTTGTGCCCCCAATCCTATGTAGAAATGTAGTAACAGTCAGATGTGCCCCCCAATCCTATGTAGACATGTAGTAACAGTCAGGTGTTCCCCCCCCAATCCTGTGTAGCAATGTAGAAGCAGTTAGGTGTGCCCCCAAAACCTATATAGAGAGGTAGTAACAGTCAGTTGTGCCCTCCCAATCCTATGTAGAAAAGTAAAAACGGTTAGGTGTTGCCCCCACAATCCGATGTACACATGTAGTAGTAACAGGCAGGTGTCCCCCCCAATCCTATGTAGACATATAGTAACAGACAGGTGTGCCCCCCAATCCTATGTAGACATGTAACAGTCAGGTGTGCCCCCCAGTTCTATGTATAACTGTAGTAACATGTATGTGTAGGTATAATTCCAGTGGAGCACAGATGCCCAGAGGTGTCCAAGGTAGCAGAATAGATTGCAGCATTTGTACAATATGCAGTTATGTGTGTGTTAGACTGGTGTGTGTTTCATATTGCGTGAGAGAGGTCAGTATGTCATGTTGAGGTTTGACCTGGTGGCCATTTCCCACTACTGCTGATGACAGGGCCAAGTCCTTACAACTGCAGTGCCAAAGACAATTCCCACCAGTATAACACATGCTAGCAGTAAGTCATTGTAAATGTATGATGGTAATATGTGTCACCATCTGAAAGATGGGCATGGCATGGTGGTTGGCCTAGATACACAAGCAGTACACAAGGAAAAGTACCCCAGACATACAGTATAT
>NC_056730.1:722405210-722412710 GCF_019279795.1 Protopterus annectens | reverse complement strand
GTGTGAGCCAATCCAGACACTACACCCCTGAGCCACACTGCAGACCATTGTCATGTCACCTGATGCCAAGGTATATCCTTCACCTAGCCTTGTATAGCCTTCTGGCACAGTCAACCACTACACACCTGTGAAGCAATGCATGCATACATACACGTCAGTACTGGTACCCTTTGTCTGTGTGTGTAGTGTATGATGCTTTTGACCACATTCTCACTCACTACAACCCCCATTGGCATACTGAAGCATGCTGTCTGATGTCAGACACCTCCACATACCCTTTGTCGATATAACCTCTGGATAACCCCTGTGGTTCATGTGATACCTGCACAGTACTATATTGTGGCAAACTAACTAGTGAAGAAGTGCATTCCTGACCCTGCCAAGGGTGTCAATGTTTGAGATTCACTGAGAGAGTGTGGCTGCGTTGACGCTGACACCTATTCATGTGGACAGGCACGTGTACTACACCTACCTTATCGTTACCATATCACTGTTGCAGATGTCACTCGCCATCACATATACCTTTGGAGAGTTCCTCAATATGTAAGCTATGTGCTGCATCCAATAACTACATGGCCATGTGATAGCAATACATAGTCAGTCAGGGGTTTGACACCCTGTACTGGTAGGTATGTGACACAAACATGCTTAGGTTTTACTACCCCATCCCCTCCCTGACTTACTTTGTCTCTGTCTGCCTCTCTCACTCCCTCTCTGGTGGATGTGGAGAACTACACCTGCTTTGCTTAGGCAGCAGCATGTGTTTTGTAAGTGATGCTCATGATCAGCTGATGGCCTCTGCATGAATTGCAGCCCTTGTCTAGCTGATTGCATGTGGAACAGCTGTGATAACATTCCCATAGCCAATTGCATGGAAACACACTCCAATATCTAGGAACATCATGGTGGTGTTGGGCCTTTTCATTCACTTTGAGCATGACCTAGATTTGGTGTATGGCAAACATCATCACAGATGGATTGGGGATTTACCTCTAACAACATACACTGTGGAAACAGGCCAACACACAGGAGGGGGATGTGCCTGACATGACTAAAGAATGTAAGTGTTGCTATTCTGCATTTGAAGTAATGTTGGTTTAACAGGGTGTGTGTGGACATGGCTGGTCTACATGTTTTAATACCTGTCATGACAGTGCTATGTTTCTGAGGAATCCCCCATCTGTAGGGTTGTCTGCAGACTGGGCAGTGTGTGGTGCCTTTTGTTTCTTGTGTTACAGAGCACATATCTGTGAAATGCAGAAGCATAGTGTGAGGATTGCAGTCAGTACATGGTGACAGCCATGAGAGTTACTGACTTCATATCCCTCATAGGACATATCTCACAACAAACCCTGTTACAATAGTAAATGCATGAGGTTATCAAAGCAACATGTCAATATTGGCCCTGTGTTTGTGCCTCCAGCCACAACTCTGTCAACCTTTGTACATATGTCATGCAGTAAGAGGTGCATATGTTCTGTACACCATAATTTATTGACATCATATCTGATAAGCCAGTGAGATATCAGACTGCTACACATGTTATGTATAGTAGGGGTTATACTTGAGGACATAAACTGGGCATTCTGTGGTTGTGTGTACAGTACTGAGGTCTGTGTACCTACCGTGATTGTCGACAGTGTGTGTATTGTGAATATGTACCTTGGCCTGTGTACAGACTGTGGTAGATGTCATTGTTTCTGGTCCTGTTCTATCTGATGTTACATGCTGCTCCAGTGTACGTTACCCTATTGGTTTACATGTTTGTAGGGCCAAACACACACATGTCCCATACCACAGACAGGCATCGGACCACACTGTGTAGTGGCCCAGTAAATGTAGGGTTAGTGTGTGAGTGGCACATATGAGGATGGTGTTGATCAGATAGTCCATATACTGTAATATTACGCTAGCTTACCATATGTGGCTCTGGCTGTGTTCACATTGGTTGTGGGTATGCATTTTCACATAGGTGTCTGTTACTCTGTGCTGTGACATGTCTGTAGAGCCTGCTGTATATAGGTTGATACTAGGCTATCTGCCCTAGGGCATTTATAAGCCTAGCCAGTGTGTGTTTGGCTTTTGCCACCCTTTTTAGATTAGTTGACTGTGCCTCTGTATAGTAGGTCACAGAAGATAGCCCTTTTAAGGTTAGTTTACTGTGCCTCTGTCTAGTAGGGACACAGAAGAGATCCCAGGGATAAACCTACGATTTCTCTTGAAGAGGGTCATTGAGGGGCTCTGCCTAACATGGATTGGGATTTTGTTCCAGAGTGAGGGGAGCCTCTGGGATATGAATATGTCCCTCCAGCATGTTCTATTTATTTCTATGCTGAGGTTTGTGTCCCTGGAGTGTATAGCTCTAAGGGATTTGGATTTCCTGAGGTGGAGCATGTCCATTAATTCTGGTTTGGACATGGCTTTATACGTCAGGCACAGATCGCCTCTGAGTAGGCAGTAAGCAACTGAGAAGAGCTGGAGTTTTTTAGCCTAACTGCGTAGGGCATCCGTTTGAGTCCCTTGTTCCTCTTGGTGAGGTACTTTTGGGGGTTTTCCAGTTGCTGCAGGTGTCGGGTAAGGTACATCCCAAATGGGGCATTGCATTCAATTATGGACCTGATAAGTGATGAGTAGAGGAGCACAATGACCTCTCTTGACCTAGATGTGAACCCTTTCATGATAAGGTGGGCTATATAGAAGGTCTTTCTAACCACTTTGGCAACATGATTGTCAAAGGAGAGATTGCTATCTACTTGGGTCCCCAAATCCCTAATTACTTCTTCTGAACTTAATGGATTACCACCTATGTGGTAATTTGTGGGCACTTTGTTTTTCCCAGAGGGGATGACTATGCACTTTTTGGCATTTAGCTTTAGGCCATGGCTCTGGCACCAGTTATCCATCTCTGTGTGACCCTTTTGGAGGATGCTTGTGTCTGTCGGTGAGTTGATTATGGCACCCAGTTTGCAGTCATCTGCAAACTTGGTCAGCCATAGTCCTCCCATGTTAGCCTGTACCTCAGAGAAATATATACTGAACAAGAGAGGTCCCAGGACTGAGCCTTGTGGGATGCCACTTGTAACTGGTTTGGAGTCTGACATGGCACCTGCAATTCTGACCATGTGGGTTCTATCCCTGAGCCAGTTTGCAACCCATCTTGTGACATAGGGGTTGATATTTAAGCTAGTGAGCTTAATTTTGATACCCAAGTGGGGTATTGTGTCGAAGGCTTTTGCAAGGTCCAGGTAGGCTGTGTGGACTACCTTCCCTTCATCTATGGCCTTGGTGACTGTTTCAAAGAAGTCGACCAGGTTCAAGAGACAAGATCTGCCCTTAACAAAGCCAAATTGGGTAGGATCCAGTGTTTGAAGGTTCCCAATGTCTTTGTTTATGAGTTCCATGATGATACACTCCATAGCTTTGCAGACCAGGCTAGTCAGGCTTATAGGGTGATAGTTTCCGGGGTCTGTTATGGCACCACCTTTGTGGAGTGGGACCACTGTTGCTGTACGCCATTCCTTGGGTACATATCCTGTAGTAAGGCTGAGATTGAACAGTGACTTTATGTGAGGGTTCAGTTCTTCTTGGAGCTCATATAAGACGCAGCCCGAGACACCGTCCGGTCCCATTGATGCTGTGTTTTTTGCTTTGGAGAGTGCAGCTCTCACCTGTGCATCTGTGATGTCAGGGAGGCTACACTCTGTTGGGATAGACATATATGCAGGTACATGTGTATTCCCTCATAAGAAATGTAGGCCAGTGTTATGGCAGTCTGCCTGTAGCCTACCCAGTGTTTTGTTACATGGCTAGCATCCTAGTGTACTTACCCAATGCAATGTTATGTCCAGATACTTGCCAGATGTACTGCTGCCAGACCACCATAACAGTCATGTATTTCCAGTGGCAGCTGGTGACTTCAAATTAAAGGGAGGCTGCAGGAGACAGCTGAATGGATGGGGCCAATGGGAAGGGGTGTGGCCAACTAGAAAGGGGTGGGGCTATGCTCAAAACCACAACAACTGGAATTTTAATTAAATACGCTGCCCTAGGTGCCAAACCATCATTACAAAAGTCCAACCAAGACAAAATGAAGTGTAGAAGAAAAACATATTTCAATGCATTGGCTACTTGACAACTTACTTAATATCTAGATGGAAACACAAAGGTTGTGATGCATGAAAAAATAAATTACGTTTTAAATACATTATTGGAATGCCAGTCAAAATCAAGTATAAAAAAAAAAAACAAGCAGCACTCAACTCAAACCACTTCTCCTTGCACTGCAGTTCTAATTATAATTTATATTTAGCTTTATAAAATTACCAAGTAACATGCTGAAAGTAGCAAACTCTATGTGATACCCCCACTTGTAAAAATGTTTCTTATCCAAAAAAGACCTGCTGCCTGACAACAACTATCTACTTGTTTCATGGGGAAGACATGATCAATGTAAAAAAATTAACAGCAAACAAGAAACAAGCTCAAGATAAACTGCTTAAAGGATTACTGCACAAGTTATGGACCACACATGATAGGTTGACATTCTATTTAGTTTACAGGTAAAGCCAACAAAGATGACTGCAAGTCTCTAACAAATGTAATGAGCTTCTGAAAATACTGTAATCCTGTCCTTTATTACAAATACTGTCTTATGCATTTCAATACCTAAGGCTTATATGTTATCTAGTTATGTAAATATTATCTGCATGGCAACAACGAAAAGGCGTTCAGTGTTGGTAATTCTTTAACAGTATGCTTATTAAAGCTTACTTACATCTTACAATCTCCAACAAGCTTACCTGATGTTCATTAAAGCATTGCTACTTAAACACAGAGCAACAGGGCACTGCGACAGCATGCATTTTCTGAATAATAAGAAGCATAAATCAACAGTATAAAAATAGGACAGAAAACCAGAACATTCTGCAAAATCAAGGACAGATGAAAAGCCACGGTCGTACTTGTGGTCTACCTTGGATGGGTGAATACTCTGCACACTTACACTGCATAATTGCTTTTTGCCTTGCTTGGACACATCCAGAGCCACTACAATGGGGAGTGGGGTGCAACAAGTATGTCACAATTTGAAATATCTCGGGCTGACAGTGATGGCTCCGACACTCATACCTCACAACCTCAGAGCAAGAAATCTGGACAAAGCCATACATAGAAGTGGGACACAGGCCCAAACATAAGGACAATTTTTAAATATTGCTCTTATAAACTTAGAAAGTAGTAGGTCTTGTAATAGTATGAATTTTCTGAAGGGTATGAAATTTGAAACTAAAATGTCTGCCATTATTTTCTAACTTCAATCTTTAATGATTTGCCACTAATTTGCCAGAAAACCACAATGTTATGAAAAACAGACCAAAAATGTGATGCAAAAATATAAAATTGCCACACAGTACAGCTGGGAACCTGTCAAAGAAGGGACACCTTTTTAATGTTAGTACTGTTAACGTGAGCAGCTGAGAAAATAAGAGCATCTACATGCATTTCTGAAATAAAGTAATCTATAACTCTGATTATTACAGCTATTTATAATTGTAAACCCTCCACGTTTTCTTCCAAAATTTCCATTTTGCAGAGGGATTATTAGGGGGAGAGCAACATTTTGAATCAAAATTGGGGACAGTTGAGAAGTTTGGATATTCCTAATTCTATAAAGCGATTTATTTGCACGTACCTCTCATCCTTTTAATGCAGGAAATCTGGACAAGGCTAAATATATTGGGGGAACATACAAACAGTGCTAAAAATTGCTCTTGTATAAACTTAAGACAGTTAATAGAATAACATGCCTTGCTTTAGCATGCATTTTTCTGAAGGTTATGACGTCTGAAACTCAATGTCTGTCATTATTTAGTGACTTCATTCCTAAATGATTTGCCAGAAAGCCACAAATTTTATGAGGAACAAACCAAAAATAAGAAACAAAAATGTGTTCATTCTGTAAAAATCTGGACAGTTGGGAGGTACAGTTCAGCTGTGGCCGTCTTTGAGTTTGCTTCCCTTCTCCCCACCAAATCATGGTCAAATAGAAACTCCCCCCTGCAGCCATTCCATTGTCCCATTCCTTGGTTATTTCACCCCATTTACCATAAACACTGTAATGTGCATACTGCTTTACTTCTGTGATGATTTGGATTTCATTTGAAAGTTTTATTTTGCATTTTACAGCACAAAGTAATAGATATCTGCTAAACAAAGCAATGCAGTCTCACAATGAAAATAGACTTAGCATTAAAACTTCTCTGCCCTTGAAACTCACATTCATTGAAACAGCATTGAAACCCACATTCAAAGAAAATATATTTTGCCAGTGGCAGATAAAGATTAACTTTGGGCTGTTTTCAAATCATAGGCCCCTTGAACACGAAACATACATATGCTCTTTGACACACCTTCCTGATTGTATTACATTATATTCCTTGTACGATATAGTACAGTTGTTAGAGGGCATTTTAAATTTATTGTTTTGAACATTTTTCCAGTAAACAATGAAACAAAATGCTTGCACCATTAATGACAAAACTACCCAATTCAGAACATTTCCATCATAAAAAAGTCTACTCAAACTTCTACAGTCCACCAGTATAAGTAAATACGCACAATCTCTGAAGAAGTAAAAATCATCTAAATAATTCCACATTAAAGAAATCTGTAACTAATGAAAAGGTTGCTGTTAGCAAACAACTTTATATGCCATTGTTTCATCTACAAATAAAGTGCCTGTTGCCCTTGAGGAATAAATTGCCTATGTTGCATTAAAAAAAGATAAGCTAGTAATATTGCAATAGGAAATGAATGGCAAACTGATAACAGGTTCATAGTTACTAGGTATCTTCGCCAAAAAGGACTGCAGCATCTACCCCCTTAAAACACAGTAGAGTATCAGTAATGCATTTACCTACTGTGGGAGTAAAACCCACAGCCTTCTGCATCAAAAACAAGTACACTACCTGTTGTGCTATTAACAATGCAAGCAGACTCAACATAAGCAGCACTAAACTTTTGTTCCCCTGCAGCTCTCAGCTCCTTATAAAATCTATTCGATACTCAGCTGTATCTCTGACCTTTACAGCACAAAAAATCTGAAAAAGCCAACATTTATGGGGGGAGGGGGACAAAAGCCTAAAAACCAAGGATACATTTTAAACATTGCTTATATAATGTCGGAAAGTTGCTAGAATAAAATGCTGTGTTACTACCATACATTTCACTGCCAAGTCTTGAACCCAGGGGACCCTGTGCAAAACAGTCAGAGCAACATACCACTATGCAAAATCATCTGTTTTGTGAAAGAGAGGAAAACTGAAACTTTATTCAGTTCTCACCACAGCTGTCAACCTCGTAGCACAAAACACCTGAACAAAGCCAATAATGGGGGAATACAGTCCCAAAAATAGGGACAAATTTCAAATATCCATATTATAAACTTAGGAAATTGCTAGAATAAAAGGTTTTGTGTTACCATGTACTTTCTGAAGAATATGA
>NC_056730.1:722395210-722400210 GCF_019279795.1 Protopterus annectens | reverse complement strand
AATGATGTTATGGATGACAGGGATGTGGCACAGGTATCATCATATGCACAGGGTGTGTTGTTGGTTTGCCAGAGGCTGAGGGTGGGCCATACATTTGACACCATGTGTGTGGGTGAGGGGTGTAATGAGGTGAACTGAGTGTGGTGATGTGGTGAGTGTTGGTATGGGGTTACCCTAAGTGTGTTTGTATAGTGTGTAGGTATGCATGCACACAGTTTTGTCATGTGGCTGCCCTACACAGGTATTTATGGACAGCTGCAGACCATACCTGGCAGGGTGCGCAGTTCACAGACACATGGACTATGCCTGCCAGGGGTTCCATGGGCACATCCAGGTACAGGCCTCGATGTGCTACTCTCACCTGATGATGACAAATGTCCACTGGAACCAGGTCCCTCCTGGGACTGGCCAGGACCACGTGTTCATGGCCTGCTGTGGTGTGGACAGTGCCCCCTTCAGTTCTGGGGCTGGTACTGCCACTATGGGAGCCCCTTGGTATCCTAGCATGCCCATGTTGACTGAAAGCTATTGGCATTGCTGGCCTATGTACACACAGCCATTGCCGCACTCCCACCACACATTCAAGCACGGACAAACCACGGTTGAAGAGGGCCATCATCTCACCAGGCTGTCTATCCATGAGCTCAGTAAACGCACGGATGGCACCAGACAGTTCACGGAAGTTTTCACTTGCAGATGTGAGAGCAGACCTCTGCAGCCTCAGGCCCAGTCTGGTGTAATGTTCCATACATGCCTGCACTGCCATGACAGCCTGAAACATGCACCTGCTGGTGCCAGCTGTGTCGCATCTACCAGGGGCATGATAACCAGTGGCCCTACCACGAGGACCCTTAAACATCTGCCTTTGTGGTGCCCTGCCGGACATTTGGCTATGCCTGCTGTGACCAGACACAGTAGGCATGGTTACTACACTTTCCTGTGCACTGCCACCAAATGCCAGCTGTCCATCTGCTATGGCCACTGGTGATGGGGTATCTATTGGCACTGAAACTGTGTGCGGGCAGGGGGTGGCTAAAGGGGGATGTCAAATGATGGAGCTGTTTTGGCCCTTGACAACCCCACCTGTGCCTCAACAGTTCTATCATAATCTTCAGTGTCTGTATGGACACCAACATCAGATTCATGCAGGATGGACCGTGACCCACCTCGCCACCTGTGGGGGAAAACAATAAATGCACTTTAAGACCTGTACAGCATTGCATAACAGTACACACACACACACACTCACACACACACACACACACACACACACACACACACACACACACACACACACACACCACCTTAATACCTACCTGTCTGTGACTTTACAGATAGTCCCACGTTTAGTCCCATTCATTCCCCATCCTGCATCACACTTGGTAACATACACTCATTGATACCACTCATTAACCTATCAGTCCTCTAAATGCCTAGACAAGTGATCACAACACAAGACCTGTTAGTCCATTACCTGCCTGACCTGAGTGGAGTGGTTTTACATGGCCACTCTGCTGTCATTCAGTGTTCACCCTGTGTGTGTCTGGACAGCATGAGCATGGCACCTATATGTGGGGGCTACTATGTTTACTCCATAATATCATGCACTGGAGTGTCATGTGTATGTATTGCTCAGTCAATGCCAGATATGCTGCTCAGTCAGCCTATCATGTGACAACTGTAATATATGGATACACTCCCTGGTGTTGACTAGTAATTCCCCAATGCATCTGTAGTGCTGCATATGTGGGTTGTCAGTCACTCTCTGCTGAATGCGATATTAAGGGTATAACTGGTGTCTACCTTCCCTCTCAATGCCTGTTCCATGCTACAGACCTTATTTTACTATCAGCTGTCCTGTGATTACATACATGACAAGTATTCCTGGTGTGTCATGTGGCAGTCCATGTCCATGTACTGCAAAATCCCAAAGAGAGGTACTGCAGTATAAACAACCCCACAATCACACATGTGCATACATGGACACCCACACAAACACACACACATGCACACACGCATCCTACATGCATCAACCTCCCTCCACTTCACCAGAGTGACCCTAAAGACAAACTAACCACCCACCAGCATGCACACACACACACACACACACACACACACACACACACACACACACACACAGGTGAGGTTGCACAATGATAGTACACACAGTCCTCCTATTACCCATCTGTCAACATGCATAACATATGGTACACAACAGCATGCAGTGTAGCTATAGTCAATCCATTTTTAGCAACAGTATACATGTGTGTGATGCATGTGCTGTGTTACTAGATGATGCCTCTTCCCCTGGATACCAATGCACCCATGTACACAGTATTGTTATGCACCTGTTCTGCACCCTGCCATTTACTGTACACGAGACCTCACAGGTGTACAACCCATTGTTGATTGTGTAGTACTGTGTCAGTTATGTCAGCTTTAATACTCACAACACCTATATTTTTAGCAACACATACCTGGGATGATATGTGGACAGATTTCATTTATGAATGCCTGATGTCTGATTTACAGCTCTCAACATTAGTGGAACATTTATGACCAATCCAATACTATTACACTGACAACCATCAGAGCATACCAATACAATGGCTATGGGGAGTGTACACACCCTTATTGATATGACACACCCTACCTTGATCTGCCATGGGACCACATCACCGCATATATTGAGAGTACATGAGCACAATATGTGACATATGTCCTGTACTTTCACATGCAGTGGTGTGCAGATACTGACCATGATGCATACACTCCATGTGGGCATATGTCTTATCATGACATTTTTTTGCACCAATTGTCATGTGTACTACAGCAGTCACTACTCCTGGCAGGGATATACTAGCATGGGCTATCTGCATTTCCGAGTGTATGTTCAGTCTGCCCTACACATGTCCCCCTAATCTGCATGATTGCAAGGTCTACTCATGTGCACATCCCTTGGTGTTTACACACTGCCATCACTATTGCTGTGGGGGTAGGGTTACATCTGCCACAGTTCCTGAACCTGACTATATGCAGATACAGCCATTCTTAGCATCCTTAGGATCCCTGCTGCAGTGCACTGGTGTGTCATGCTGACACCCCCCCACCTTCAGCCTTTTTGGCAGATGCTTGACAAGTAAGGCCTACACATGTGTGTCAGTTTTCAGTGTCCCATACACTGAACACCACATGTTACAGCCTAGTCCCAGCTGATAATGTGGACAACAGTAATATGTTATGCCATAGTGTAACTCTGCAAAAGTTGCCATTGTCCTATAAGTATATACACTGGTGTTGCACTGTATATGGGTGATGTTTCAAACATGTCCCTACTGTAGGCCATGTCTCCCACCATTATGTTACTCACTGTGGACACATTCCACAATGACAGAATGTTAGTTATCTTGCAGGTGTCTGACATACTCTTCCAATACCCCATCATGGTATCCACTGTGATGCAGTGCGTTTAACAGCAGCAATACATGCACATGTACAGCATGCATTCTGGGTAGGTGTGTTAGATGTGTGCATGGAACATACCATAGCCATTACATGCCCGGTGTATTGGCAAGCATCAACATAAATCATATGCACCAGCTGCAGGCTGCTGCCTTGGTGGTATACCAGAGGGACCTACATAAAGAGGGTGAGAGTTGCAAAGTCAGTGGTCACACCTGTGACATTGCTACAGGGGGGGTGCAGCATTACAGTGCATCAAAGGTACATGTCCACAATACTACCACATATGCACATCTGTTTATCTCTACTATGCAGCAACAAACTATATCTATGACATGTCAGATATGCATGATCTGCCTGTACAGATGCGGATGTATATGCAACAGTGGTCTACTGATGTGCCTGTGGCCTTACCTGCATGTTTCTCAGCCAGTGTGTGGGTAGCACCCACCCCCACCCCCAGAATGGTGTCCGGCAGTTGTTTTCTATGCGGATGGGCAGGTGCCATGAGGCTGGCTAGGAGCTCCTTCACATGTGTCAGGGGGGTATGGGTGGCATGGCCTCCCCTGTTGTGAGGTGATCCCCTGGACTACAGCAGCAAGGCGACGGGCATTGCGAAGCAGGTCAGAACAATGATGTGAGACCTGCTCATAACTGCGGTTGTGCAGTCCGACATCATTGACCCTGTGGACTAGGTCGTTTCATAGGGCGGTCCACTCCTGCTGATCATGGGCAGCCTGGCCAAACAAGACAGGCTAGTTCTGCATTAGCGGGTTTACCACAATGTTGTTCTCAGCTGCTGAGTAAGCTGGAAGCCTTGCATGTGACATATTGCCTGACAGACTTAAAGATGGACACAGGTGTGAGAAAGTCATGCAGCAAGGTTACCACAGTTCTTAATACACATCACTGTCACCATCTACCATATCAGTGACAGCAAACTGTACACACAACTCAATAGGTATAGCTACAGCTTAACTACCAGTGGGGCAGATATTGTATTGTACCACACTTTGTGCAATGTGTTTGTAGCCATGTTCCCTGTATGGACACTATCACTGCTGGCCTGTTACAGACTATTCACTTGCATGCCATTGTCAGGGCCACTATGGTTCCATATATGCCTGTGGTATGCTTGCTATGTGGTTGCTGCACATCTGACATTCTGTGTTATTGGGGATATTTATGCATGCTGTTACACATGTTCCAGGATTGTGTAGACTATTATTACCCACATATGTTCTATAAAAGTGACACAATAGCATGTTTATGTACTATTGGCCAGCAGAACCACCTCTCTAAACTCATCTGCCCATGTTACCAGACCACATCACATGTGGGACCAACCCTGGGGCCTCCTCCTGTACTGGTCCAGCAATACCTTCAGGTGGAACCAACTCATAGGATGTTGTCCCCTCTGGGGGCACACACAGACATGATCTTGCTCCCCAAGGTCAGGTCCAGGGTCTGTTCCCTAACGGGCTCCACAGACACATGTGGGATGTGCTACATCACCTTGCGGCACCCAGTACACATTC
>NC_056730.1:722325210-722390210 GCF_019279795.1 Protopterus annectens | reverse complement strand
ATGAGGTGGGACAGGTGGGTCCGCAGGGACCCACATTCCCATACGTGCTATAGTGTTTATGGTTTATCAACATATGTGGGTTAGTAATAGCTAACACATTCCAAGATTAGGTATAACAGCATACATAGATATTCCCATTAACCCAGACACCAGATATGGAACAGTTGCATAGCAAACAGAACACATGCATATATGGGACCACAGTGGTAATAACAACAGCATGCAGGTACATTGATGGCATCATGACACCAATGTTGGAGTATTTCAACATAGCACATGCATAGAAACAGATTTAAATAATTATCAAACAAAAGGACATATGTCCCAACATTACAGTGGAGTCATCATGTACTGATTGAGCTGGGTATTTAGTGTATTCTTGGAGATATGGTGGGGGGGGGTATGTCAATTAACAACTAGTATATTCCTATAGTTTGCATTACTTTCCTAGTCATTGCTGTTATCTGTACCTTACAAGTATTACTACACTACCCTATTGCCTTAGTTTGGACAGTGATATGGCTGTCGACAACTATATACATGGACTTGTTTTACCTGCAATATACAGCTCTTACCTGGTATACCTGTGAAGGAATTGTTTTTTAACACTGTTTCTACACATACTCCAGGATTCTAGGTTGATGTTATGCACATACCTTTCCATCTCTTTTTGCACAGACTCTGGCCATGTCTTGACCACATGCAGGTGAACTGGGACATATGTAGACTATTGCTGTCTTCAACCTTTAGTGACTTACAACACTCTTATACAGGATTTCCTAGACAGTTATATTATGTAGCACAGTGTGTGTCACAGTGGTCAATGATACCTTATTATTCAGAGCAACTGCAACACTCACAATGCCATACAATACCAGAGTAAACAGTACCAGTACAGGGTATCAAGCTTTTATTTCTAGGCACAGTGGTCGTATCTGATGGACCTGTGGGAGCAGTGTTTGTTAGCATTACCAGACTGTTGCCACACAAAGTACCAGTTTTACATTAGTATTATGCACTTACATCTCACTCTGTTACTGTACATACTGTGGTCACAGCTCGACAATATGGGGGTGTAGATGGGACATACTTGGCTTAATACTCTCATAACATTTTGGGGAGTTGCTAGTGTGACAGGTTTGTTTTTATAGATGTATGGCAATCAGTTGTATTTCCTGTCTGCTGCCTAAACATCTGGGATCACTCCACTGATTTCCCAGGGGGACTGGGTGATAGGCAGCAGATATGGGCCAATATACTGGATATTCTGGACATATCTGTACAGTTGTGGGGTATGATTCTGTTTGCAATCTACTTCCACTCCCAGGATTCAGACCATGCCTGTGTCTGCTAACATTAAAACACTGTCCATCACAGTTGTGTGTGCTATATGGATATTTCTGTATATCTCTTATCTGATTTCTGTGTATAATTCTGCTGTGGTTTTTACATTCTGACCTTCTATTACATCACTCTCATACAGGATTTCCTAGACAGTTATATTATGTAGCAGAGTGTGGGGTGACAGTGATGAGTAATACCTTATTATTCAGAGCAACTGCAACACTAACAATGCCATACAATACCAAAGTAAACAGTACCAGTACAGGGTATCACTCTTTTATTTCTGGGCACAGTGTCCATTTCTGACGGACCAGTGGGAGCAATGTTTGTTAGCACTACCTGACTATTGCCACACAAAGTACCAGTTTTGCATTAGTATTATGCACTTACATCTCACTGTGTTACTGTACACACTCTGGTCACAGCTTGACAACATGGGGATGTAGATGGGACATACTTGGCTTATTACTCTCATAAAAGTTTGGGAAGTTGCTAAAGTGACAGGTTTGTTCTTATAGATGTGTGAAAATCAGATGTATTTCTTGTTTGCAGCTGATATGACTGGGATCATCACAGTGATTTCCCAGGGGGGAATACAGTGACAGGCAGCAGATATGGTCCAGTTTGCTGGCCATATCTGTGCAGTTGTGGGGTATGATTCTGTATGCAGACTACCACCACTCCCAGAATTTGAATCATGGCTGTGAGTGCTAAAAATACAACAGTTTACGTCTCAGTTGTGTGTGCTATTTGGATTTTGTTGGCTGTCTTTTCACTGTTTCTGTCTATGTCTCTCCCAGTTGTACTATCTGACCTCTGGGGATTACACCAGTCATATACAAACATTCCTACACATTTTTAATTTATGTTGCACAGTGTGGGTAACAGTGCTTAATACAACAGTACTATTAAATGATTGCAAATCAACATTACCATACGATACCAGAGTAAACACATGCAGTACAGCAGTTAGACCTTCATTGTCAAGCAATTATGCTTTTATTCATATACAACCTATATGAGACTCTTCCTGCCATATTCTCTGTTGTATGCAGTACCTGCCTTAAACAATACAGGTTTTATACAGGCATTTGACTTACTAATACAGTTAGATTTATTTCCTGTGACAGTACATGCAAGAGTATTACGAACCTGCCTCACATCGCAACCTCTCCAAGCAACAGCCATGGGCCTGCTGGTTCACAGCCCACTCACTTGCCACTGTGAAGGACATAAGAGGAATATTTAGCCATACCTATCCATAATATACATAACCTGGCAATTATTAAACAGGTAGTGGAGTGATACTTACACACTACTGGGACCTGCCCTGATCTCCTAGCCTCTTGGATCCACTTGTCCAAGAGATCCCCCTTTCGCTGCTTCAGGTTGGTATAGTGATGCCTGACCTGCTCACCAGTTCAGGGTATGCCAATGGCACTGGTGAGGTCACGGGTAAGACTGTCCCAGGCTTCTGGTTTATATTGGGAACCCTGGCACTAGCCCTGCAGCAGTCTCTGCTCATGATCTTTGACAAGGAGTCTCGCCATGACTCTGGACTCTTGGATGCCCCAGCGCTGAGATCGAACGTGCACTCCTTCTCCCATTCCAGACATGGTGCCTGCAAGGAGAAGCTACAACCAGTTATGAGATGTATTCCCACCTGTTGGGTTTAAATAGGGCCATTTTCCCACACTTTGCCATGACTGGACAATTTTCAAAAGGCTAAGCTATGGGCAAACCTGCTTACCTAAGGTTGGTATTGTTTAAAGGGGTATACCACTGGGCAAATTGAGTTAGCTGGCCTACACATTGCTTACACCTACTAAACTGGCCTGTGCAATGCTTAGCATTGTTTAATATTTATTTTGCATTATATTTGCTCTTTGGCATTGATTTATTATTCATTACATGTTATATATATGTCTGGTATCCATGATTCATGTGTACGTACACTGTATGGGGTCCTTTTGTTTAATAGGGGACTTCCACTTCATTACAATTACACCTCACATCTGGGCTTACTTCAGTTCTCCAGTTCATATATTTATGTTATGTAGTAGGTTATACAACATATGACTGTATACAGATTCCTTTCACATGTTCATTTTTTTTCCTATAGTGAGGATTTGTTTGGTGATACCTCAATATTATGTACTGATGTGATGGCTTAATGGTTAATTACTGTGACTGCAGTGTATAGGGTCCTGGGCTCAAGACCTGCAAAGGCTGTTTATTTTGTTGCTGGGCAGAACAGCAGCTGTCGGATACAGAGTGACTAAGGCACTTTTAAGCACTTGTAAGCAGGTTTGCATGGGTTTACACAAGGGTAAGCAAGGATAACTTCCAGTAAAATATGCTTACAGAGAGTTAGCTTCAACATTGCTTAACCTGTGTGTGCATTGCTTAACCCCCATGCAAACAGGCTTAAACCCGCTTACATATACTTACTCCTGCTTGCTACTGCTTAATAGTGCTTACACTTACTTACTAGTGCTTACTCCCGCTTACCACTGCAGTAACTTAGACAGTAATGTCTAATGGTTCTTGGGAAGGTGGGGGATTTGGAAGCTGTATGGAGTTATCATTCATTTCACATTTTACCTTCCATTTGTACCACTGATTCCTGTGTGCATGTACTTTATGGGTCACATGTATTATCTGTGGACTTTGCAACGTTATGACACTGACACCTCACATCTGCATTTAATGCAGTACTCCAGTTCACAAATATTTGTTATTTAGTAGGTTATGCAACTAAAAATATTGGTCATGAAGTGATGTGACATGGAAAATGGACTGTACTGCAGGGTCCTGGGTTCAAGTTCTGCAAGCACTGTTTATTTTGTTGCTAGTCAGAACAAGGACTGTTGTATACAGAGTGGTTAAGGCAGTTTTGAGCAGCTTAAAGCGGGTTTGCCCGACGGTAAGCACTGCTAACGTATGGTTAAACAAAAAGGTGCTTGCACCATGTAGGCTTCACTTACCAGTGCGCAAATCTGCTTAGCATTTATATTTAAGCAATGCTTATACCTGCTAAGCTTGGCTCAGCCCTGGTAACCAGTGATCACATTCCAGACTGATGATATAGCATAGTAATGACATCTTTAATAAGTGTATTTAATTCCATGGACATAACGTGCTTCTATGTGCTGTCATTACAGTAGCAAGGGGTGTGAGGATACTATATGGAACACCTGAGTATATATGGCTAGTACAACAATTTTTTCTGTTTGTATGTGTTTCATACATGGGTAATATACCAGGTTATATGCAGTCACACTTGCATGTATTGCATCATTACATTACTACTGTTAACAGTGCTTTCCCGAGTAATAGTAGATTGCAGATTGTAGTACTAGAACCATACAACCCTGCATGCAAAGCTGGACTCTGAGTATTGACTGTTGTGTTCTTGGTGTGTGAGCTGTGTGTTATTAAGTATTTTCTACTGGATATTGATCTGGTATGTGGATATTAACTGTAGACAACTATGTGTATAGGAAATGTCATTGAGGGTTGCTGTCATGTAGTAATGGTATATCTGTCAGTGTCAGACGTCTGTCTGTCAAAATATTAATCCTAATGCATAACCTGTTGGCTAGCTGATTTCTGTCTGTCCTCTGTACAGATGTGCAGATGTCAGGTATCCATCTTGGCTGCTTGCAGGCAATCTATGCTTGACTGACACTGACATGTCTGCCCAGCTGTGTTATGAATGCCACAGCTAGGAATTCCCACCCTGTATGCACCACATGCCATGGATACCTCAACTAGACTACCACAATCAACAGAACATGCTTGGGTACAGGTCTCCAACCCAGACACTGGCCATATTATGTAATATATGTTGCATACATGTCAGTTGGAGCACCTCACTGGCCATATGCAAGAGACAACCAGATGATTGGCTGTTGTATTTAACTGTCACCCTGAGGATCACTCACATGGCATCAGTTGATAGATGGCCTGCTCACAAATGTCAGGTGGCATTATACCACTGTATTCACATCCCCTACTCTTCTCATCTCTCCATGGACAATATCCTGGTACACACCTAGGAACAACTGCACCTATGGACCCCAGTACTGACAAATGTGTCTGTGTGCATTGCTGAGAATAACAGTGGCTGTGTGTTTGTAAACTTTTAATTGATAATAGCCTGAGGGCTTTCTCACACACTACACCCCCCATTGCCATAGTTAGAAATGGCTGCTGCTGTAATAGACATTAAATGTACCTTGCTACACTCTTCACCCTATGGGCTACCTGGAGCTTGCAGTACCAGCACAACACTGTTATACAAATGGGTAGATAGGCATGGGTTACCCTCTGAGTCCTGGCAAGTGTGTGCATGTGTGCAAGTGTGTGTATTTGTGGGATACAGCATTCTGAGGCCACATTCTCCAAATACAATACACCTGGCCATACATTATAAGGGATAGGATAGTGATGTTGCTGACATTAGGACAGCCATGACAAACCATCACCCTACTGTCCCTGTGGCATGTGCAATAAATGCATATCCCTGTAGTAGCACTGATGAGATAGACAAGGGGTTGTATTGCAGTCCTGGTCTATGTGTGATTGTGGGTATGTCAGAGTATTATCATGGGTTTCAGTGAGTAAAATATCCAATATGGGTGTGGGTGCTGGGTATACTGTCTTTACACCATGGTACCCCAGTACATGTCACAAGGTCCACTGCATGAGGACCACTGTCACCATCAACCATACAGGTAAATGATTACACTATCCAGTCCAATGATGCATGTGCTGTGTGCAAATTATCTGTAACAGAATGGACTCACTGACAAGGTAGTTAGCACTGATAAACCCAGGTCTCTCAGATGTTTCTATTACTGTTATGTGTTTGTCAATGTGTATATGACAGTATGTCATACTATGTATTGTTCATTAACACCCAGTACATCCCCCGTTACCATACTGCACAAGGCCTGGTGATGTTCCTCACTTAACTCATTCCATCAGATACAGCTCTTTTCAGTGTGTGCCTTTAACTCCCAGTGGGCGTGGCTTAAACCTTTAAAAAATGAAGTTATCACCTTAAAGTTCTAGAAATACTCATTGAGAGAGGTCAGATATCAATACAGTTGTATTTGCCATCACATATGTTTCAAGACAAAATATCCTGGTACCTTGTAAGTAACATGGTTTTGGAATTATTAATGCAAATATGAACAATCAATATTTGATGCCTAGAGGAGCAGTAGGAGTTAACTGCAGAAGATGCCTGGAGGAGCACTCGGCTGTAATGAGTTAACAAGAAACTCGGGACACACCTCATCCTAAAAGCTGTGTGGTGTGTGCAATTAGGGCCAAACACATTAGTAGCAATAAGTACCTAGGTAAGCGGTTCTACTCTCAGTGTTGCCAAGTAAGTGTATGTGTGTATGTGAAGGGATCTACTTCAGTTTGCAGAAAATATATGTCCCAGGAGGTCATCTGTCTGAGAATGACTGGCAAATGCTAACATTTCAAAGGCATCATCTTGTGGAAATTCATTCCATCAAAACTAGTAGTAGATGTGTAAATACCCTCTTCCCCACTGTATAGCTGTACAGCAATGCTGGAGTTGGTATATATAGTCGGTTGTCGATATTGTGGACACAGCCACCCTTATTGGGGTTATTGTTATTTGTATCCCCCCGCTTAGTCTGCTGTAATACTGTACAGTTTATGTTAACAGGTTAAATAGTTGTCAATCACACTATGTGTGGCTCTACACCACCATGCACCCTCCAGAGTGGATGGCTCTGCCACCCACACCAGCACACCTATGTTTACCAACTCCAGGACTGCACTGCATTGGGGAAGGGGACATATACCCTGCCAGTGCCATCATCAATGATATTAAACTAGCAGACTATTTACTGATGTGATATTTTGCCTATTTTGTCTTGGTGGAATTACATAGGGTAAAATGGGTTCACTGCAAAATTAAGTACACCCATGTGTACAGTAGCCTCTGTGTATTGCATTAACACCAAAGCCTGTGTGTGTATGTGAGTGTGTGTGTGTGTGTGTGTGTTATACACAAACATGTGTGTGCCACCCAGTACACTTACAATTGTCCACTGCAGAAGGGCTGCTGACATCAGCCATCATGCACTCACCTGTATACACTCCTCAGATATTCAGCCATGTGGCACATGCAGCAACTGTTATACAGACCTGTTGCTTGTGTTCTGCAGTACCCAGGACATGGCACAGTCAATGTGTCACCACAGTGCCATACCCCTTGTAGGAAACAACAGCAGACCAACATCCTGCTGACACATAGACACCTACAACACAAACTGTATACATTATGGAGACCACAATCAGTCAGTGATAATAACAGCTATAATGCATCATGGCTGGACAGCTACACATCCTGACATGTAAGCATTAAACTTTCCTGCTGAAAACATGTTACACAGCATTACATTGCTGCACCTTAGTACATTCACCCTGTGCATCAGAACCATATTAACCTGTCCCTGCATAGATGGTATGGATGACAAGGATGTGGCACAGATATCATCATATGCACAGGGTGTGTTGTGGTTTTGCCAGAGACCTAGGCTGAGACATCATGTGTATGTGTTAGGGGGTTTCATTATTAATTGGGCTGTGCAGATGTGGTGTGGGTAGGTGTGGAGGTGCCCTAGCTGTGTTGGTGATATGTGTGTGTGTGTGTGTGTGTGTGTGTGTGTGTTTGTGTATGAACACAGTTCTGCGATGTGGCTGCCCTACACAGGGGTTTGTTGGAAAGCTGCAGACCATGCATGGCAGGGTGTGCAGTTCACCACCTCCAGCCACGGACATGAGAACTGTGCCTGCCAGGGGTCCTATGGGCACTACCAGGTACAAAACCAGATATGGTACTCTCCCCTGATGATGACAAATGTCCAATGGTTCTGGGTCCCTGTTGGGACTGGCTAGGGCCATGTGCATGTGGCCTGCTGTGTTGTGGTGTGGACAGCACCCCCCCTGCAGTGCTGGTGCTGGTACTGTCACTACGGGACCAGCTGTGACTTGTTACATGTCCACGTGGACCTCCACCTGTTGGTGTTGCTGACCTACATCCACATGGCTGTCACCCTACTCCAACCATATGCTGTAACACAAGCATTGCATGGTCAAGGATTCCCACCATCTCACCCAACCGTCTATCCAGGACCTCTGCCAAATAACGGCGGGCACCTGCAAAATCACAGATGTCAATAACAGCAGAATGGGTAGCCCTCTGGAGCCTCAGACTCTGTCTGGTATAACATTCCATATGTGCCTGTGCCTCCATGATGGACCAAAACATGCATCTGTTGACACCTGCTGTGGCACTTCTGTCAGGGGCATGATGGCCAGTAGCCCTCCTACAAGTACCCCTGTACATCTGCCTGTGTGGTACCTCACCAGTTATCTGGCTATGGCTGCTGTGTACAGACACACTTGCCATAGTCACCACACTGTCCTATCCCATGCCACCACCTGCCAACTGTCCCTCATCTATGACCATTGATGATGGGGTATGTATAGGCAATGTGACTGTGTGCGGGGATGGGGTGGATAACAGTGGGATGTCAACCGATGCCACAGCTTCAGCCCCTGACAACCCTGCCTGTGCCTCACCATACCTATCATCATTGTCAGAGTCTGTATGGACACTAACATCAGTTTGTCTGCAGGAGGGACCCTGACCCACCTCACCACCTGTGAGGGGAAAACAAAAAATGTACTTTAAGACCTGTACATCATTGCTTACCTCTACACACACACACACACACACACACACACACACACACACACACACACACACACACACACACACACACACACACTTACAGGTGAGGTGGCACAAATATATTACACAGACCTCTCATTACCCAACTGTCAATATGCATGACATATGGCACTCAGCAGCATGCACTGCAGCAATACTCAATCCCTGTTACCAGCATTATACATCTCTGTGATGCATGAGTTGTGTTAGTAGGTGATGCTCCTTCTCCTGGAACACGCTGCACCCATGTACACATTATTGCTGTTCACCTGTTCAGCACCCTGGCATGTACTGTGCACCATACCTCACAAGTGTACACACCATTGGTGAATGTGTATATGTGTGACAGTTATGTTTGCTCTGTTGCTCAAAGCCCCTATGTGTTTGTCTGACACATATCTGGGATGATATGAGGACAGATGTCAATAGTGAATGCCTGATGTCTGATTTGCAGATGTCATCATCAGCAGTGCATGCCTGAGCAATAAAATCCAATTACACTGACAATCCTCAAAGCTTACTGTGGCTATGAGGAGTGTACACACCCTTATTGACATGCCACCTTCTTCCCTGATATGCTATGGGGCCACAGTACTGCATATGTTAACATTACACACACTTGATATGTGACATGCAGTATGAAACAAATGTGTTAGTTGTGCAGATGCTGACTGAGATGCATACAATATGTGGGTTGCATAAGTGTGCACACCCATAACATTATGGTTTGTTGCAGCACCTGTTAAGTGAACTACAGCAGTCACTATTCCTGGAAGGGGTATACTTGCATGGCCTGTCTTCACTTGCCATTATGTGGTCACACTGCCCTACAAATGTCCCCCAACTCTTCCAGATTGCAAGGTCAGCTCATGTGCACAGCCCTTGGAAGTCACACAGTGCCTTCACTATTGCTGTGGAGACAGGGTTATGTCTGGCACAATGCATGACCTTGACTGTGTTCATATACAGCCATTCTTAGTGAGCTTTGGATGTATACTTCAGTTCACTGTTGTGTTTCAGGATGACACCCCTCCCCATCCTCAGCCTTTTTGCAGATGCTTGACAACTATGGGCCACACATGAGTGTCATTTTGCAGTGTTCCAAATTCAGAACACCATGTCTACCAGCCTAGTTCCTGCTAATTAACATCAAACCTAAAGGTATACACTGGCACTAGCAAAGTACAGATGGGAATGGTGGGCCTGAGGTGGAGTGAGGTGTTGCTTGTGCAGCACATGTATCTTTATTAATACTGTCTGTAGGTTTCAGCCTTGGTCTTGGTACACCATTACACATTGCAACACATGCCTTTGGGAGACTTGATGTTATGCATATGCTACCTGTAGAGAGCCCTGGATGATGTCTCCTGTGGAACAACTCTTCCATCTGATTACCCTAACCCATAGGCCACACTTATGCAGAGTCTAGGTAATTGTCAACACAGGTACTGTATAGGCAGTAGTTGCTAGACATTCCTGCAACTCCCTCAGTGTTGCTGCATGTTTCTGGGCAGCCTCCATGACCATATTGCAACATGTGTTGTCATCTGTCTTAGATGGCCATCTGTTTATTTTCTACATTAATGTTGTCCCATACTTCATCGTCACATACATGCTTGTCTGCACAGTTTGCCATGGTATATGCAGTGGTGAGCTAAGGCTATGTCTCCCACTCCTGAGTGCTAGCTTTTGGATATGGGATCCATTCCATGGTTTGTAAGATGTGTGCAATCCATGGCTGCCTCTGTTGCAGGTGATTGGGCAAATGTTATGGACATACTTCTTGGACAGCAGACCATTAATTGGTGTGACATTGAGGACCTGTACTTGGAAGGTGCGTACTCAAGAAGAGTGAATGCTGTCAGTACCTCAAAAGCTGCTTCCACAATATGTTATTTGGAGTGTGTGCACACATATGCTTCAAGTGTATGTTAAGGTATGTATTCCTCATATTTGTTATCCTAATATAGGATTCCGTATTACACATTCATTGCTCATGTTAGGATCACATTACAGGTTGTAAAAGTTGTGGAATGTGGTATTGTGCTATGCCGTTGTGTAGATCTGTAACATTTGCCATTGTAATAGTGGTATATACACTGTTGTAGCCACTGTATAAGGGTAATGTTTCAGACATGTCCCTACAGTAGACCATTTGACCCACCATTATGTTTATCTCTGTCCACACATCTTGCACTGACAGTTATACTGCAGGACTCTTACATACCCTTCAGATATGCCACCATGCTGACCACTGTGATGCAGTGCATTTAACATCAACAATAACTGAACATGTACAGCATGTGTTATGGGTAGGTGTGTTAAATGTGTGCATGGCAAATACCATGACCATAACATGGCCAGTGTATTGGCAAACCTGAGCAAAAATACTCCATACTCAACAGCTACAGGCTGCTGCTCCAGACATATATCAGAGGGACCTACATAGTTGTGTGAGAGATGTGATGTCAATAGCTACACTTGTGGCATTGGTACAGGGTGGGAGCAGCAGTTCAGTACATCAACAGTACAAACCCACAATACTGCAGATTATGCACATCTATTCATTACTACACTGCAGCAACAGACTATGTTATCTGACATATGCATGAAGATATTTTATAGATGAAGATGGATAAGCAACAGTGGTCTAGCAATGTGCCCTGGGGCCTTACCTGAATGCTCCTCATCCATTGTGTGGGTAGTACTCACCTCCACAATGTTATCCTCAGGTTCTATACTTGGCTGGCAGATAGGTGCCCCAAGGCTGCCGATGAACTCCTCAGCATGTGCCAGTGGTAGCTGGATGGCATGACCCCACCTGTGGTGAGCTGGTCCTGCCTAACTGCAGCAGCACACTGACGGGCATGGTGGATGAGGTCAGTGCAACGATGTCACACCTGCTCATAACTGCTGTTATGAAGGCCAACATTGTTTACCCTGTGGATGAGCTCATTCCACAGGGCGGTCTTCTGCAGATCATGGGCCATACACCCAAATAGGGTTCTGTGGTGACACATGAAGTAGTTGATTAGTATTTCATTCTCCTGTGGAGCATAAGCAGGGAGACACTCTCTTGACATGGTACCTGCAAGACAAAAATAGGAAAAAAAGATCTGAGGACCTCATACTGCAAGGATATAATAGTTGTTAATTGACATCACTCCCCCCACCATATCTGCAACAATAATCTGAACACGCAAATCAGTGGGTATGTTTGCACCAAACCTACTGTTGAGAGATATCTCCTATTGTACAGCAAATATTGAAATATGTTTCTATTTATGTTCCATGTTGAAACATTATCATTGGTGGCCTATTGCTAGCAATGTAACCTGCATGCCATTGTAATGGCCATTGTGGTTCCATATATGCATGTTTTCTGTTTGCTATGCAACTGTTCCAAATCTGGTGTTTTGGTTTAATGGGAATATCTATGCATGCTGTTATAACTAATCTTGGATTGTGTTGACTATTACTACTCACATATGTTCTATAACTGCAATACAATAGCATGTTTGCGAAGGCTGTTCCCAGCAGAACCACCTCTTCCACCTCATCTGGCTGTGGCACGAGGCCACAACATGTCTGGGACCCAACCTGTGACCTCCTCATCTGCTGGTTCTGCACTACCTTCAGCAGGAACTACCTCAGGTGATGGTGCTTGTCCCCCCCTGGCAGCACGCACAGACAGGATCCTGTAATCTCATGTCAGGTCCAGGGTCTGGTGCATAGGGAGCTCCGCAGAGAATTGGGAGATCTGCTACACCACCTTGAGGCCCTCATGACACAATTAGAAATTAAGTCTACTCATCCTGCTCAGCCCCCAGCACAGCCACCTTCAGGGGCATAAAGGTGCAGTGGTGACTGCCTATGGGTGGAGAACTCAGTCCCACTGTTTTCATTTGGGGGCTCATGGGCTTCTAATTTCCAAACACCCCTTCCCATCCAAGGTGTTTACCCACCACGTTCATATACTGCCCCTGTATGCTGTCTTGTCTGTCTTCCGACACAACCTACCTCCCCAAATATACCTACTATCCTTCCCCAACATCCCACTCTCACCTTAACAAAAAAAGGGGAAACTGTTCCCAACACAAATTTCACTCCATACATAACTGTCCATTTCGCACCCACTTAAAACTGCTTACAGGTGTCTTATTCACTCTGCTTCCAACTGCCCTTGTTCTGGCCAGAAAATAAATTATCAGCCCTTGCAAGTGTGTAACCCAGGACCCTGCACACCATAGCCACATCCATTTACCAATAAGCCATCTGAGCTGCAGATACGTGTGATGTTTTCTCAAACATATCATGCAGCACAGTCATTCAACAGTAGGGAAAATGTATATATATGTATATATATATATATATATATATATATATATATATATATATATATATATATATATATAAAATGTGTGTGTGTCTGTGTGTGTGTTTGTATATATGTAGATATACACGTATGCATGTGTATAGATATATATATATATATATATATATATATATATATATATATATATATATATATATATATATATGTGTGTGTGTGTGTGTGTATGGATCTACTTTGATCCAGCGAATTTACTTTTCATCGAAACCAAGATCATTGTACATCAACACTAAATGCTGATGTACAACTAACGTTACATGCAAACTGTATGTTTTTATTTTTCTGTTTTTTTTTTCTTTTTCTTTTTACAAGAAAGTGCATTTTTTCTTTTTACACGAAAATGCACTTTCGCGAAAGTGAAGTCACAAATTTGCATTTTGATGTAAATTTGCTGGATCCAATGGGATCTGTAGATATATATATATATATATACTATACATGTCTATCTATACATATATATATATATATATATATATATATATATATATATATATATGGAGTGCATTCAGACATCGGGTCCACACTCTGAACCTCCTTCCTCCACAGCTGCACTGTTCTGCCTTGGTACAAAACAGAGCATCACATGTGGACACAGCCTAACATTGGTGGGGGGGATATATTGGGACAGATCATAGATAAGCCTATTAAAAACCTATGAAGTTTGTGCATGATACATTTCACATTACCATGACTGTTCTGTAGGTGGTGGGGTCTGAAACTTGTGTGTCTATCATGACTTCATTACTTCCACCTTCAGCTATTTGCCAGACTAATATACATGTTTGCAGAAACAGAACAAACACTATGATGGCTTACATCTTGTCATTCTGTGCAGAACTGCACAGTTGACAGGCCCACTGCCCACAGGGCCAGATGCTATGTCTTTAGCAGTTGTTCAGCAAGACATCATTACAACAAGTCTTGATGCCACATATAAATCTTTCAGCATCATCTATCCCATTATTACAGACCAAGTACTACATTCAATTACATGCATATATGTTTCACATACCTGTTTTATTGTTGTGATGTCTTCTGTGTACCATTGGATATCTTCCTTGTTTTTTTTTTTGTAGTATTATTTTTTTAGTGTTATTTTCTCTCTCTCCACTACAGGGATCAAGCTGGTTTGAATAAGTTGCAACATGGCTTTTGTAGGTGATGCGCATAATCAGGTGATGGCCTCTGCACCAATTGTTGTTCCCCACTTGCTAATTGCATGGAGCCTGCTGTGTAGTACTTCCAATAGCCAATGTCATAGTAACCCACTACTATAAATGACTACATCATGTGGGCGTTGTCCCTTTACCTTTTCTGTATGGAAGACATCCTTCCTGTGTGTGGGCAGCAGGTAGCACTATCTCCTACAACAGGACTTGTGGACACAGGCCAATTGCATGTTTGTATAAGGTTGCAGACCTACGGACAGTGTGAGTATTGCTATTATATGCATTGAATACTGCTAGATTTACAGGGTGTCTATACATGCTAGTTTTGCATGGAATGCTGTCTGTCTGCATAGCTCTCAACTGTGGGCCTATCCACATGATGGCCAGAGGATTGGCTGATATGTTTTGTCTGTTCACCACACAGGTCTTGTCTCTGACATATCAGTGGCATTTTCTCCGTTGATTGCTATCAGTACATGGTAACATCCATTTGTGTTTCTGACTTCATATTTCTGAGTAAGGGTATGTTGCAACCAATCCTATAACACCAGCAACTTTCACAGTGTATAATAACAATATTACAAATATGTCCCTGTGTTCCAGCCTCTGTCCTTCACATATATACCAGTCTTTGTCCAGATGTCATGCAGTAAGAGATTGTTAGGTAATGGCCTATCATTATTTAGTGCTGGCATTCCTGCTATCATTCCAGTGATGTTGTGGACTCCCACACAAATTGTGGGGTAGGGTCCATATATATGAGGCTACAGCTGGACAAATCATGTGTGACCTTGTACAGCCCGGAGGTCAGTGTATGGAAAACACTGTTATATGCCCTTGTAAGACAAGGGGGAGGGGTATTAAATGTTTTTAACCTAGGCTGTTGCAACATGTGAGGGATATCATGAGTAAGAAACATTAAGCTATATGGCTGTACATTTCACCATGGGAACAGTGGTGGCCTAGAGCTTACTGTCTTACACACAGTTCTGTTTGTCAGTGTGATAGCGACATTTTAAGTTAAGCATTGTTATGTAACAGATACATTTACATTGTGACAAATAATACTTTTCCCCCTAGGGGTTAAGTACAGAGTCTAACAGGAGGCTGCTGAACTATATCTGTAATTAAGTGTTGATTGGTTCTTATCTTCAATGCAAGTGTTTTATTTTACTGTTGTACTACTTGAAGGCCGTAGCCTGGACAGTAAAGTATGTTATGTTTTTCAAATTACTGTATCAAATGTTTTGTTTGAGAGTTGCATGAATCAGTTATGTATTTTAAATACCTAAGTGCTATAAGAAATGACATAAACAACTGAAATAGTACACAAATAAACATTTGTATGTATGCATATTTGTGTATGGTGTCATGTTCTTTGCATTGTGTGTGGGTATATATTTCATGCAATAATTCTCATTTGTAGGACAGAATCAAACACTGTCCATCTTAAAAGGTGGCAACTGTAGGAATAATGGCTGTTTGATATGCTGTGCACCCTCAATATTACTCTTCTTTTACATATCTATAAGTAGTAATATATTTATATGTGTATGCATATATATGTATATGTATATATGTGTGTGTTTATATGTATCATTGGAATGTTTACTGCTTCCACATTGTACATTCCCTATGGTAATCTGACTGTTCTGCATGACATGTTAGAGATATCATCCTACCATCTTACAGCTGAGATGGCTTACTGTTAACTTGTTGTGGCTATGTTGTGCAGCGTTCTGGGTTCAAGACCTGCAAGTGCTGGTTATTGTGTTGCAAGGCAGATCTGTACAGCTGTGGAGGAAGGGATAATGGCAGTAATTACAAAAGATCCCTATTTTGGGCCCCTTCACCCCCATTAACAGTGCCTTTTGTCAGATGTTTTGCAGTGAGAGCTTCAGAGTGTGGATCCAATGTGCGAATGCAATGCACATTTATATATATATATATATATATATATATATATATATATATATATATATATATATATATATATATATTTATATATATATATATATGTATATTTATATATATATATATATATATATATATATATATATATATATATATATATATATATATATATATATATATATAGATATAGATATAGATATATACTTACATCTACATATATAAATACATCCCTACTGTTGAATGATTGTGCTGCATGATATGTTTGAAGCATGACATTTATGTAAAGCTCAAATGACTTAGTGGTAAATCATTGTGGCTATGGTCTACAGGTCCTGGGTTTGAGACTTGAAAGGGCTGGTTATTTTGTTGCTGGGCAGAACAAGGGCTGTTGGATACAGAGTTATTAAGGCACTTTTAAGCAGTTGTAAGCTGGTTTGTGCAGGTTTGCTCAATGGTAAGCAATGCTAACTTCCGGTTAAATATGCTTACAAATAGTTAGCCTGACAGTGCTTAATCTGTGTAGCCATTGCTTGCCGCCATGCAAACAGGCTTAAACCCGCTTACTGCTGCTTAAAAGAGTTTACTCCCGCTTACCCCTGCGCTAATTTCTTTAAAAGAAAAGAAAAAAAGGGGTGATAGGAAAGTGGTGAAAAAGGGAGCATGCAGAGGGAAAAGCAATAGGTAAAGTAGCTAGGGATGTGCAGGATGGGTGTAGGGAAGGTCCATAGCTGTCCATTACTTCTACAGCAACAGCTGTGCATATGTACTGAATTTAGAGATAGATTTGTACACTAAAATGCATGAAAGAGGAGTGAGGACAACAATAATGTGTTGTGAAGCCAGTTAGACCAGATTACATGTGTCCAGTGAACATGTGTGCAAAATGAACAGCTTTAGCTGGGTATCGAACAGGACAACGTCTTACTGTGAGGCGACAATGCTACCACAGCACCACCACTGCAGCTAAAATGAACAGCTATGTATGGGGCGAAATTTTTTTTGGGAACAGATTGCCCCCTTTTTTAAGGTGAGAGTGGGACGCTGGGGAAGGATAGTAGGTATATTTGGGTAGGTAGGGTAGGAAGACAGACAAGACAGCATACATGGGTGGTATATGACACATGTGGGGGGTAAACACCTTGGATGGGGTGGGGTGTTTGGAAATCAGAAGCCCATGAGCCTACAAATGGAAATAGTAGGACTGAGGTCTCCACCCATGGGCAGTCACCACTGTCCCGAAGGTGGCTGTGCTTGGGGCTGAGCAGGAGGGGCAGGCTGACCATCTAAATGCACCACATGGCCCTCAAGCTGGCATAGCAGATCTCCAAACTCCCTTTAGAGCTCACTACTCACCAATCCCTGGACCTGACTTCGGGTGACAGGATCCTGTCTGCTCCCGCTCCTGGGGGGGGACAAGTCCCATCCCCAGAGCCAGTTCTACCCAAAGGTGGTGCAGGACCAGTGGCCAAAGAGGTTCCAGGGTGGATCTCAGGCATGGTGGGGCCCAGTGCCATGGACAGATGAGGTGGGATAGGTGGGTCCACTGGGACTGGCCTTCCCACACGTGCTATGGTGTTGCAGTTTTAAAACATATGTGGGTTAGCAATAGGCAACACAATCCAGGATAAGTTATAACAGCATTCCTAGATATTCCTATTAACCCAAAATACCAGATTTGGAACAGTTGCATAGCAAAAAGAACACCTGCATATATGGAACCACAGTGGCCATTATAATGGCATGCAGGTTACAATGATAGCAACAGGCCACCAATTATAGTATTTCAACATGGAGCATTAATAGAAACACATTTCAATATTTATTAAACAATAGGACATATGTCTCAACAGTAGGTTTGGTGTAAACATACCCATTGATTTGTGTATTTAGATTATTGTTGCAGATATGGCAGGGGGAGAGAGAGATGTTAATTAACTTATATATCCTTGTAGTACTCGCAACATTAATGATCATTGCGCTAATCATTAAGGTACAGGTATTATTAGAATACCCTATGCCCTTGGTTTGGGCAGTGGTATGTTTGTACACAGTGTACACTTCAACTGTCTTATAGCTAAATCCTTACATCTTTTACCTGGTAGACCTGTGGAGGGAATGTTTGTTAACACTACCTGACTGTTTCTACACATATTCCCAGATTCAGAGTTAATATTATGCACATACATCTCAATCTCTTAATGCACACACTCTGGACAAAGCTTGACAACATGGGGGGGTACAAATATGGACATGTTTTGAATATTGCTGTCATAAACTTGGAGAGTTGCATGAGTGACAGGATTTGTTTTTAATATACATTTTCTGAAGGTTTTGAGGTCTGAAAAATCACAGAGGAACAGGCAGAAAATATGAGCCATTTATCTGGACATTCTGAATAATCTGTACAGTTGAGAGGTATGAATATGCATACAGCTTACTACCACTCTCAGGATTCAAACCATAGGCTGTGTCTGCTAAAATACAACAATTTATGTCACAGTAGAGTGTGCTATTTAGATATTGCTGTCTATCTCTTCTGTGTTATCTAAGTCTCTCTTGGTTATACAATCTGATCTTGTACTTACAACAGTCTTATACAGACATTTCTAGACATTTTTTTTATGTAGCACAGTGTGGGTAACAGTGGTTAATTTAACATTACTATTCAGGGAATGAAACAATAAATGCCAGACAATACCAGAGTAAACACAACCAGTCCAGGATTTAGAGCTTTATTGCCAGGCAGTTACAGTTTTATTTAAATATGACATATATGGGACTATTACTGTCATATTGTCTGGTTTATTCAGTACAACCCATACAACAGTTTTATACTGCCAGATGACTTTCTACTACTTTATATTTATTTGGTATGACTACTACAAGCAGGATTGTTACTCACCAGCCTCATGACACAGCCTTTGCAGCCTATGGGCTTCCTGATTCACAGCCCGCTCAGCTGCAGCTGTAAAGGAAATAGAAACATATTTAGGCACACCTATACATCACATACACACACTGGACTTTAATAAACAGCAATGGTATGACTACTTACACACTGCTGGAACATCACCCCTCTGCCTTGCTTCTTGTACCCACTCATCCAAGACCTCCCTCTGTCTCTGCTTCAAGTCAGCATAGTGGTGCCTGACCTGCTCACCAGTCCGAGGGATACCAGTGGCACTTGTGAGATCATGGGCAAGACAGTCCCAGGCTCCCACTTTATACTGGGAGCCCTGGTACTGGCTGTGCAGCAGTCTGTCATTATGTTTTTTTATCAGGACTACTACCATGACCTTGGACTCCTGTCTGCCCAACGCTGCACCCGGAAGGGCAATTCCTCTCCAACTCCAGCCATCCTACCTACAGTGGGAAGCTGCAACTAGTTATGAGCTGTAGTCTTGCTTGTGGGGTTTAAATACGGCTAGTTTCCCACCCTTTGCCATGATTGGACAGTTCTGAATATGCTGAGCTAAGCTAAGCTACAGGAAAACCTGCTTAGCTAAGGTTGGCATTGCTTAAAGGGACAGGTTCAGCACTGCTTACCAATGGGCAAATCCACTTAGCTGGGATACTCATTGCGTAGCAGTCCTATTTACACTTTGTGTAGATGCTTGCACCTGGTAAGTAGAGCTGTGCAATGCTTAGCTTTGCTTATTTTTCATTTTATAGACTATCTGCTGTATGGCATTGATTCATCATTCCTTACATATTATAAATTTGTAGACTGTCCCTGACATCTCCCAATGTGCTTTCATTATATTTATTCATGTGTGACTATACTGTATGGTGCACTTGTGTTTATATAGGGATTTCACAACTTTATTAAACTGACACCTCACATCTGGACCTAATGTAGTACTCAGGTTAACAAATATATGTTATTTAGTAGGTAATACTAAAAAAAATGTTTATGTACTGATTTCACGTGTAATATGTGAATTGGTTACAGTCGGGATCAAACCAGAAATGGCTGTTTGCAAAGCATACACTCTAACCACTACACTATTGCAATACTGCTTGTATTGGGTGTCTCTTATTATTTCACTTGTGCTGCTTAAGCTGCACTAAGCATAGCTAAGCAACGGGCACACCCACACAGCTACTCCTAAACTTTATCGCATTTATAAAAAAAAAGTTTTGTTGTGTTATTTTATCGATACCTTTCAGAATATCCCTGATAATGCTAAACCTGTTATTTTATCAGCTTTCTGCTTTGTGGGACAATTGTCCCTTTTGGCTTTGTCCACATTACTTACTCTGATGGGTAGTTGTGCGCTATGTGCTTATGCTGCCTGTCTTATCCTAGATAACTTTTGGCTTGGTAGAAACGATTGTCCCTTATGCCTTTGACCACTGATTTTTGTTTTCCTGATGGGTTGGGGGTTTTATGAGCATTCCCGCTCATTTTTAATTGCCGGAAGGCAATTCTGGAGTGCAGGGGCGTGTGCATTGTGAGAGATCTGCTCTCAGACACACCCCCTGCATTTGTACACAGCTCCATGTCCATTTAACAGCACAGGCAGTGCGCCTTCATGAATATGCAAGGCACTCTGCCATGCTGTACTGGAACAAAGTTATTCCTGCACGGTTGCTTGCTGAATCCCAGGGACAGTGGCAAATTTCCTTGTTAAAATTTCTGCATCAGCATCTAAAAATTGTTGTTTCTTCAACTTCCCAAAACTGAACATAGCACATGTAACTATTAGGTACCCCAGTCTGTAAGCAATTAATGCCAATATAAATTTATCTTCTGACAATAAAGCAATAGTCTACATTTCTGGTTTCATATCTAGGTATACTCATTTAAAAATGCACATTTGCACACCAATTTCATGCTAAACGTACCTCTTGAAAAAAAGATCTTCCATTTATCCTATGGATCAGAACGGGACTCTACTTGAAAATGATTAAATGTCAGTAAACCTTTGGAGATTTACACAGTTGTATAGTCTTATCAACAAACATGTTTATAATTTATTTATGTATTTGCTTTTGTTGACTGGGCTGGTCTGGCTGGACAGAAAAAAAATCCAATTTTCAGCAGAGACCTGAAGAGAGAACCTGTGCACACAATGGAAAGCACTCATTTACAGGTACACAAAGTTTGTTAGGGTACAGCAACATTTATACATCATGTAATAGAATACGATAAATTGTCTACATGATGTTTTCATTGGTCTGTTGTTAAGCTTAATGGTTAACAAGGTAGACAGTTCATCATGACTTGAAAAATACATGATTTCTTTGTGTGTTTGTGGTATATAGTCAGTCATACAGTTTTACTTAATAGATAGTTGTAACTTATGAAGATTTAGTAACATGATGAGTGTAAGACTGAGAGAGTAAGCTTGTTAGAAGTAGGTAGTGCCATTGTGCCATTGAGGAAGAAATTACTGGGCAGGACTGAGAAGGAGGGAAAAAAAGAAAAAAATGTCAATTAATAAAGAGAGAAAAATGAAAAAAGAAGAGAAAGTGATGGCGGTGGGAGTATGGGGAGGAAAAATAAAGATAGGATGAAATATTATGGGACTTATATAAGAGAACTGGATAGGGAAAGAAAGAGGAGGCAGAGATATGGGATTTTAAGACAGGTAAAAAGATGTGATGCTTAGGAAATAGAAAAAGCTGAAATACAGTAGTTCAAGGGAGTTGTAGATTTACTAGTGTGTAACACTGATGTGATATTGGATTGTAGGGTACAAGGTGGAGTATAATTTTGTATGATGTTACTCAGGGAGGGGGGGTTTATCTGGGTTATGTATGATAGTGGCTGTGGATAATTGCATGAAAATTAGATGTTATGGTAGTTTTAACCAATGTAATTACTACATGGATAGGCAGAGATGGTTTCAGCTGGGAAGTTAGCAGCAAATCTTGTACTTTACTGTGGCCAGTTTCAAGCTTGCTCAGTATGGTAGTTTGCAAGTTAATGAATATTTGTGAAGCATAAAGGGGAATGGGTTGGTAAAATGACATTAAGATTTTCCTAGTTATGTTTATCGGGTATGGTTTAGATCTATGTATCTGTCCTAGTTTTTGATGTTTTGTTTTGATGCCTTGCTGTAAGTATAAGTCAAATGTAAGGCTTTTGCTGATATTGACACCCAGTCGGTTTGTATGTCTTACTATTTATATGCTGACATTAAGTGAAGTAAAGGTGAAAGAGTTTTTCATGTTAGAGAATTGTTTGGGTTTATCGGATTTATGAGTAGGTTGACATTATCTATGATTTGATTGTGGAAAGAAATGTTTGGGTGATGGTTTGAAATTCTGAGAGCTTTGGTGCAGTGCAGAATAAGGTAGTATCAACTGCATCTTGCACATTAGATGCATGTTTGGTGACAGTATGTAGGTCATTGATGAATATATTGAAGACCAGAGGTCCAAGATTGAACCTTGGGGGACTCCTACAGGGATGGGTAGAAAACAGAAGAAATTATTTTGCTATTTTTATGGCTTTGGACCATAGCTATGAAACCATGAGACTGACAGGTAGGAGAGTTGTTAAACAATTTTGAGTGGGAAACAGTGTTGAATGTCTTGCAGAGGACAAGACATATTTGCCCTTTCCTCACTGTAGTGCGATCTCGGAGTTGGAATATATAGTTAGAGGGGGGTGTGGGGGTGCAGCCTCCCCACAATAAGAAGTTCGATTTCCAGCGTTTTCGCTCATGTGAGCATTTGCTGAATAAAACTTTCGATAATCTAATATAGACACATGAAGGATATCAGAAGGCTAGTATTTTTATCTGAGTTTATGGTGTTTATGAAGGTGAGAAGGCTGGTTGTGGTGCTCTGCCAAGGGTGAATCTGTGCTGTGATTGGGTGAGTAGGTTATTGTTTCCTAGACAACTGAATAGTTGTGCATGCATGCATTTCTCTAGAATCTTTGATAAGGGAGACAATATTGCTTTTGACTTGTAGTTTGTGAGTTCTGCAGAATTATCACCTTTATACAGGGGTACTATGAAGGATTTTTTTCCAGAGCAGTGGAACATGACCTTCAGTGATTGCCTGATTAGTATGTAGATGGGATAAGCAAGTGGTTCTATTGCCAGTTTGGGATGCTAACCTGCAAGGTAGTCTGCTGCCAGACTCATTGATTTCAGTTGTCAGAGATATGTTTTCATAGCAGTAGAAGGAAAAGGTTGCAGTGTGAAAGATGAGACGCTATTTATTTCTGTTGTTGGACATAGTCTAATAATAGGCGTGTTATCCTTGATTTGTGAGAACAGTTTGGATGATGTGGTTATTAAATTGGGAGGCTATGTTATTGGCAGGATCATTTGTTGATGGAAGTGGGGTATTTTTTTGGCCTGGTTGGAGTAGGTTTGGACAGTTTTGGGTTAATTTGGTGTTTGTACTGGAATTTGTTGAAATCCATTTTCTTGTCTTTTTTGATAGGAGATTTTGTTTTATTTCTAAGACTACAGCATTTTTGCAAGTAGTTTTAAATTTTATTTAGGGACCATTCTTTCCAGGCTTTGTTTCTAGTTTTCATAAGCTATTTGGTTTCTTTGGTAAGCTATGATCCAAGATTTGTTTTTACTTGTTTGAGTCTGTTGGGAAGGAGTCAGTTCATTTAGAATGTTTAGGAGCATTCTATTGAATTCAGTGACTGCTTCTTATAGGGTTAGTAGTCTGAGAATGGCCTAGTCACATTGATGTAGATGGGTGATAAAAATTTCTTCTTGGAAATTAATACATACCTGCATGTATTGTGGTTCCCTATAAACTTGGGGTTGTTGTCTTATTATGATGCTTGCGGATGTGATTCAGATCTAGTCTTGTAGTCTTGTAGTGAATCTCTTTTACTGTGCTATTGTGTTTACTGTGTTATTGTTTATTCTAGTGGGTGTTTTCCTTAGCTATATGAAATTGTATAGGTTTACAGACTGTGTTGGGGAGTGTACTATTTTTGCCTGTCTATGTTGAGGTCTCCATCTATGATGGTTTTTTGGTTTTAATGCTTATATGTTATTGTTGTGTCTTTCGGCTTTTCCCAGTTAGGGGTTGCCACAGCGGAACTCCGGTCCGCTAATGATGGGCAGTAAATTTGTACATGCCGAGTTGCCGGCCCTGATGCTTATATACTATCAGAAAATATTCTGCCCAGATCATTTTCCTTACTGTTCCTTCATGGTCAGTATTTTATAATTATAATGCAGATGTTCTCCATATTTTGTCACAATCTTCCTCAAAAAGAAATCTGGTCTTTATCAAGAGAATCTTACATATCTTATTATTACAGCACATTTATTCTGGAATCAAACCTTTCTAAAATCAGAATTAAATGCTAGGATTGCTGACAAATTCTTGTTAAGAACACTGTCCATGCAAGAAAATGTTTATGTTACCATTCAGTGGATAAACTTGCAAGAAGTTCCCCTGCTAATATTCTTATCATATGTCATACAATATTTCAATCCATATAAACTATTCCTCCAAACCCAGGAAAATATTTCTCATCTGAAAACAGGTATGGAAGTGGTTGTACCAGACTGTAGTTATTTTATTATGATGAATCTTTCTTCAGTCTTTGAAGTACTTTTGCTTTTCCTTGACAAACATAAATTTAAAGTATTAATCTTTTTCACAGTGCTGAAGATTAACATAACTTAATCATGATTCTATTTAAATTATTCAGTGTTTGCATTAGCTATCACAGTAATTAACCTGCTGGGTGTATTTGGTTTTTTGATTTTAATTTTATGATATACTTAGTTGTTTAACTATTTCTTTATTAAAGTTAATGTTTATAATGGGTTCATATTTATTATTTTGCAATGCAAATATTTTGGTAACATTACTGTAGAAAGTACTAGAGTTGTCCTCTTAAATCCACTGACAAAAAGCTTATTATAGAAAAGTTGTCCTTCATCAGTTTCCTTTTCCTTTTTATGTTACCATTCAGTGGATAAACTTGCAAGAAGTTCCCCTGCTAATATTCTTATCATATGTCATACAATATTTCAATCCATATAAACTATTCCTCCAAACCCAGGAAAATATTTCTCATCTGAAAACAGGTATGGAAGTGGTTGTACCAGACTGTAGTTATTTTATTATGATGAATCTTTCTTCAGTCTTTGAAGTACTTTTGCTTTTCCTTGACAAACATAAATTTAAAGTATTAATCTTTTTCACAGTGCTGAAGATTAACATAACTTAATCATGATTCTATTTAAATTATTCAGTGTTTGCATTAGCTATCACAGTAATTAACCTGCTGGGTGTATTTGGTTATTTGATTTTAATTTTATGATATACTTAGTTGTTTAACTATTTCTTTATTAAAGTTAATGTTTATAATGGGTTCATATTTATTATTTTGCAATGCAAATATTTTGGTAACATTACTGTAGAAAGTACTAGAGTTGTCCTCTTAAATCCACTGGCAAAAAGCTTATTATAGAAAAGTTGTCCTTCATCAGTTTCCTTTTCATATTGGATGATATTATAACTTAATGTACTCCATCGTCACATATTCTTTAATAAATAAACACCCAAGCAGGAAGATATGATTTAATCCACGTGCACCTCCCAGGATTAACTATTCTGTCATGAAAACAGCAGCAAAAAGTAATTATAGATACTTTATGCATTGTATGCAACCACAGAAATTAATCCAAATTCGTAATGACTACATCTTAATTCCTAAGGAAACTCTATATTAGCAATACAAATTCTTTCTCTGACAGATCATTTAATGGACATAGTCAATAACTTTGTGTGATGTTTCCTAACTACTGTGATTTCTTAACTAGTACTCTGTTGTCCTTCAGACACTATATGCTCTTAAGAATACCAATGGACTTCTATATGAATTCCAATAGAAATCAGTTGTTATAAGCTTAGTACAAAAAACTTGATCATATTCAGCACTTGCTAATTTCTCTTCCAAAGTTGTTTTCAAAATGTTAAAGAACTCAATATAAAACTCTAATCTGAAACCTTTAAGTTAAGTCCATCCCCATACACGTCTTATTCTGGAACTGATTATCCCAAAATGTCTGTTGCCTCTATCTTTCTTTATTTACACACTGAGAAAATTTCTGCATGGACATTGACAGCATTTTAATCCACCATACATTCTTTCTGGTTGACCAGGCATATTATAAATGTTTTTATACAATTTATTGTATTAAATTAGAGCTATTAATGGAAGATATTTTATACCATGGCAGCTTCTTTTAGATGAAGCAAATGCCCGAACAGTTCTTGCTAAGCCTCTATAAAATTGTAAGCAAAGTGAGTAGAAAATTAGAATATCTTGACAGTAGTGGGGTAGCAGTGATGCACACACACACACACACACACACACACACACACACACACACACACACACACACACACACACACACTCTTTAAAAAGAGTCTTACCCCACTAAATGCCTCCCCAGTGCTTAAAACCATCCTTTGTCCTGTTGTAGCACAGTGTGCTAACATACTTTTACAAACTGACTCTTTAAAAGCTTTTTCTCTGTTTTTAACATCCAAATTGCCCAAACATACTGTTTCCTCCTACCTTGACCTTCTGCTCGTGGTGATTGTTTTTTTGTTTCGCCACACTTGTAACCAGGCGCAACCCGCTCTGATCACCCTCTGCTTAACTCTGGGCTCACTCCACTCCCCTAGCCTACACCCATTCCCACCCACACCACTTCCTCTGGATTTATACTTCCTGTAATCCCACCCCCGAGATTCAAGACCAATACTCTTACCTACTTTCTTACTGTCCCCTCTCCCTACCCTACTCCCCCTCTTCAAATGCTCAACTCCACCCATCACCTATTTTTAATATTTTAATACTATCCCACATTTCCTCCTAATCTATGTACCACATACCACACCTTTCTTCAATCTTACTCGTCCTTGCTTCTTTACTACTATTAATATCTCTATCCACCTCTACTCACTCTAAAATAAATATTTCACCCCCACAATCTACAACACTTACCACTCTCTCACATGTTAACATAAGTAGTTATTCTAACATCTTCCCATCCTTATTCGTAAAGAACACCCCATGCTCAGCCAAAGCACACCTCACCCCTACTACCACTAAATTGAAATTAACACTACATTACCCACATTTACCATCACTAAAAATCATTGGCCAAACACTTTACTCCATCTCCTCATAGTATTTCCCCAATGTGGAGATGTTCAACCCAACTCTGTAGCTGAAACTTACCCAAAACATCCCACAGCGCTAAAGCCCATGATTTATACTTTGTAACTATCAATACTTGAAGCCTTTGCAACAAGATCACAGAATTCCAATCATGGCTGCTCAGCCACCACTCTCCAGACATAATAGCAATAACTGCAACATGGCTTAAAGCAGATATACTGGACTCTGAAATCCTTCCACCAGGCTACAACATTATATGCAAAGATAGGATCCAGAAAAAAGGAGGGGGCATAGCCCTAATACATAGAGACTTCTTAACAATAAATATACATCATTCAAAATCTTGCATTTCAGAGATGTTGAATTAGTGGTTCTGGTGTTCATGGATTCAGGTAAGTTTTTATGTTTTAAGGGTTTTGGGTAGGGGCTGTAATATGTGTTAGTGTGTTTTGTTACTGTGATATAGGTGTGCGAGGGGGAATGTAGCTTGTGTGGTGATGTTTCATGTGTTTGTGTCTGTAGTGCAACCTTGGAGTTAGTATATTTAAGTAGGAGGGGTGTGGGGGTGCAGCCCTCCACATGGGGGGTGCACGGGAGCTTGCCCCCCTGTTTGTATGTAAGATAGGGTTGTGTGTTTGTGTGTGAGGAGGAAGGTCTGTGTATGTGTATGTGTGTGGTGTGTGTGTAGTATAGAAGTTGCGATTTTGAATTTTGCTCTTCTGGGTTTTCAATCTTTTAGGATTTCCACTTTATGGGCTCGAGATTCTGAAATTCAATATTTCAGAATTTCGAACATGTAAAGTGAATCCATAAATATATATATATATATATATATATATATATATATATATATATATATACACACACACACACACACACACACACATATAGTTATATATAGATATATATATATATGTGTGTGTGTCTGTGTGTGTGTGTGTGTGTGTGTGTGTGTGTGTGTGTGTGTGTGTGTGTGTGTGTGCATATGTGTGTGCATGCATGCGTGCATAAATGATTAAATGATTCAGGACAATGTTGACCACTAACATGCATGAGAAATGAGACAGGTATCATCTGGGCCAAGGGTTTATCCTTATCTAAGGTTACAGTTCATAGATACCAAGGAAGAGCTTGGTTGCTGATGATTACTTCCTTGAAAGGTAAAGAAGTGATGGCTATAGTCAGTTTGGGAGAAAATAACAAGATAATGTTTAGACAATTCCAAGATGACCACCTGCATCTCACCTAAAGCACATTCTTAGACTGTTTAAATTATTTGTCTGCCAAACGTATACTTAAACTGAGGAAATTACTTTGGCTAACCCTGTCATTCAGGATGAGATTCTAGGCATCTTTGAGCTGACAGTGGGGAAAGCTCCAGGTAAGGATGAGCTATCTCAAGATTCTTGAAAGTTATTTGATGGTGCTTTGGTGTGCCTCCTGGCTAGGGTTTTATGCAAGCAGAAATGGTAGCCTTCTTTTATTTTCCTCTGGCAATTAAAAACCAAAATCCTTGCTAATATCTTGGCTGACTGTGTAGAATGAAAAATGTCATGGCTACTTCCTCCAACTTTCAAGTATTCATAAAAAGAAGAGCTGGCAGCTATGACTTAATTAGACTCCAACTGAATATTCAATGTTAGCAGCCAAGTATAGGCAATAAGTCAGCAGCACTTGTAAATGACTTTGAGACCTAACTCTCATTGCTGTATTATTTGTATTACCTGTCCAGAAAACCTATTTTTAAATTGAGGAAAGGCTTTGCCCAGTCCCATCACTCAGGATGAGCATCACCTAACCACCTTTGGTGTCACAGTGGAGAAAACACCTGGTATGGGAGGTCTATATCTAGACTTTTACAAAGCATTAAAGGATAATACAGGCAAAGGATTAAACAATTATGTTCCCTTGAAACTAGTGCTAAGATCATGCAGACTTAGGCTGTGATTTTAATTTGTTTTTGTCTTAATTGAAAGATTGATTTGTATGTATAAATGCTGTTATTAGCTAGTTATTTAAGATCTGATGAAGCGCCAAATGTTGGCGTAAAAGCGTTTATCTTTTACTTGGTTTTTGTTTCTGTGTTTTAACATTTTTAGTTTGAACATTTCACACTGTTCCAGGAGTTTCCTGTACTTGCAATTATATTTATGCCTTTCCCACATTTCTTGCCTTCTCATCTGATCCTCCTCCTCCTTATATTTTACCTTTTTTTTTGGCAAATTCAGTTGCTGCCTGATTTTTGTCTACTTCTGGTTTGATTTCCATTCCCACTTGACACAGATATTCATCTGCTAAACTAAGCAGGGCGTTCATCTTAGACTTCTTCTCCTCATGTTTTAAAACCTTCACTATGTTTGGATCTTGTGAAGTCAGCAGATACGTATGTAGTTATACGATTGCAGGTCTATACATGTAAGCAATTTTGAGGAGGCCTATACCTCCTACAGAACGAGTTGGTATACACTGACTTTTATGTATTATTTGATATGAGTGAAGAATTTTTCTTGTTTTCATGTCCAACTGATGCAATACCTTTTAGGGTCAGTTAGTCACCCCAAAACAGTAAGCTAGAACAGATATAGCAAATTGGTTTATAGCTTGGACTTTGTTCCTATGTGTCAGGACTGTTTTCAGTATTATTTTTAGTCTTCAAAAATATTCCTTACTGAGCTTTGTTTGTATGTGTTCACATCTTGTTGTTGATCATTCATCAGTTCCTATCTATTCATATACTCCCTTCTGCTTAAGTACCTTTATATCACATTCCTGTTCAAGTCTGATATTTTCTTGGTGCTGCACCTTTCCTGCCTTAAATGTTGCTTTTGCACTTTTATCAAAACCAGATTACATTCTTATTTTATCTGAAAAAGTTTTGACCACTTGCAGTTGTGTTTTCAGTTCCTCATTTAATGAACTATACAGTTTTAAATCAACCACAAGAAGGAGATGAGAAGTCTTTACACTTTGTTGTTTTCTAGGAGCCAAATTGTAACTATGACCTAATCTATTAAGTAGACAGCTTAATGGGTTAAGGGCAAGACAAAAGAGCAGCTGTGACAAAGAGACACCCTGGAATATCCCCTTTTAACTTTTTATCACTGGGAGAATAATTTGTTCTTTATCATGGCTTAGCTGCAATGTGTTTTGCCACTGTTTCATTGTCACTGTAATGTAATTGATCAATACAAGGTGTATCGTATCCATCTGTAAGCACTCCTTTATCCATGAATGCAGCATATTGTCAAATGCTTTTTTTGTAATCTATTCAAGCCATATTTAAGATCCTTCCCCTTTTTACAATTCTCCATTATGACTTTATTTAACAGCAAATGAACTTTTGTTCCATATGCCTTTACTTTGTTACTCTTTTGATCTATTGTTATGACTAAGTTTTCTTCTAAATGACTATAAGTTCGGTCAGGGCTAATTCCAGTATATAGTTTATACATCATCAGAAAGCAGGTTATTGGTCTATAGTTTTTAGGATAGCTTACAGGTTCACTCTTAAGGAGGAGTATCATTTTTCCTGTTGTTAACCAGGTTGGTGTCTGCTTAGGATGCACATATAAGTAGTTCTTACACAGGGCTCAGTCATTGTGTAAATATGCTAATACATTTAGCCAGAAGATAGGAACTGTATGTGGGTCTGGAGTTTTCCACTTATGAGTTTTTCTTAATTTTGTTTCAATTTCTGTCATCTGTTACTTCTTCCAGTTTCATATCCTGTACATTTAAACTTCTTATTGTTTCTTTTCTGTCCACTCAGCATCTTTGTTATTCTCCACATGGTCTTCATAATTTCCCCAGATGCTTATTTTTCTTCTTTTTTGGTAGTATTTCTATTCCTTTTGCTTTGTTTCCTAATTCTCTATAAATTGTTTTTTGGGTCGTCAATGAATTGCTTGTTTTATACTTTTCCTTTATATTTATTTGCGTATCTTCTAAGGTTTTCTGCCTGTGCTGATAATGTTAGTTTATTATTTGCAATAGTGTACAATAGATCATGATCTGTTCTGAAGTGGACATTGCTTTTATCATGGCTACCTTTCTAAGTAGATTTGATGATCTGTTTCCTCTTCTATACTCTTCTAACAGTGACACTTCCTGTCTTAAATGCTTTATAGTTTTCTCGATTTGATGCTTCCATGATGGCATTTGAGTTCTTCCCTTCCTTTCTATTATTGCTCTTTGTTTTTGGAGTAAGACTTTGTTATTAATTTAGCTGCACAGTAATATATCCTATTTACTTCTGTTATATCACATGAATTTCTCTTAACAGTCTTAACTACTTTGTTCTAACATTTTGGTCTCACAGACTTTCTGTAATATATTTCTTTCATTGGCCTAATATGTCAATCCATCTGTATTAAACAAAGCAATGCTTCCCCTTAGATAATTTTCTTCTAAACTGAGGGCATGTTCTTTGTTTTCTGTTTCCTGTGGGCATTCAACAGAAAGTTTCTGAACATCTTCCTATGGTACATTCTCTTCAGCTGCATCCTGTGTCATCTGTTGCTCTTTCATATGGGAACTCACTGGCCTATCACTCCACAACATTGACTACATCTGAGCTACCACTGTTTCCTGCTCCTTACCTTGCTGTGTAACTCCAACTGAACTTTTGTATTGGCTTCCTACTGAAGGCTCCAGCATATCTTCATGTGGCAATTGATCACATGCTTCCCATTCCAGCTGTTTCTACTTAATTTGAGGACTCATTGTTCCATCATGCTGTGACGTTACCAAGGTTGGACTTTCTAAACTAAATCCTTCACTTCATAGGTAATTCATCCATAACTTCAGTCTCTTTTTCTTTAACTTCTCCATTGCTAATTTTCTTTTCTACTTTCCCTCTTTGTTTCCTATTTTTTGTATTGTAAAATTGTCCATATATGGGTACATTTGCCTGTATTTCCCTTCAAATAAATTTGGTGTTGCATTTTTGTATTGGTTAGTTTTGCTTTCTCCTTTGCATAAATATTGCACCATATTAGATCTCTTTTTCTTTTCCATATTCATATTTTTTCTTCAGATGTCCCCTTCTCCACCTGTTTCTCCTTACTTTGGGGACTCCTTGTTCCATCGTACTGTGACATAACATGTGTTAGACTTTCTGCACTAAATCCTTCACTTCACAGGTATTCCATAAATTCAGCCTCTATTTGTTTAACTTCTACTTTACTAATCTTCTGTTCTACCTCCCCCCTTCTTATCTTATTTTTAGTATATGAAATTTTCCTTATATTGGTGCTTTTGCCTGTATTTCTCTTCAAATATATTTGGAGCTGTGTTTTTGTGTTGACTAGTTTGGCTTTCTCCTTTGCATAAATATTGCACCATATCAGATCTCTCTTTTTTTCCCATGTCCATGTTTCTTTTTTATCTGTCAAAAATCTCTTGCTTTTGTTTTTTTATATCTTCACACTTCCTGTGCTACTTCTTTTTCCAAGCAGCCCAAAGTTTCCTGGGCTATATAATGTTTTCATTGATCTATTGGATTAATGAACACAAATCTGCATTTGAAGCTTTTGACAGTTTTTCTTGTATAAGTATTTTTCTTTCCTCTAATTTCTCTCATCATTTTGAACATCTTCATTCTGGAAATTCTGGGCTTACATAGTTTCTTCCTTATCCTCAAGAGTTCACACTATCATTTTCCTTCTATAACAAGGGTCCATGCTACCCCTGGGTCTGGCCTAGCCCTATTGTAGGAATGTTTACATGTCTTGAGGATTCTACACTGTTATTTTTTCAGTCCTGGCACCAGTGCATATACCAGGATTGGATACTTTTTTATCCTGTGACTGTCATGATAAATATTATATAAGTTGCAGTCTATGTATCAATGTTGTCTTGTGAGCTTTTGTAAAAACAGTGTCCATCTCGTGAAGGTACTCACCAAGACTTGAATGATGAATTAAATTCCAGCAGTACTACTCTTTTTCACTTGCTGATTTTATTATCTGTCCATCCTGGTTAACAGTTTAGAATGAACATTGTCATAGCTAATTCCTCCTAACCATCGACTATTGATAAAAGGGAGAGCTGGAAACCCTGACCTAATCAGACTCTGAATATTCAACGTCAAAAGCAAAGACTAGGCAATACGTCAGCAGCACTTGTAACTGACACTGAAAAAACTTTCAGTCTAGTAGAAGAGGAGTCATCCTTAATATGGTATTAGCTGAATCCTTTGTTAGGAAATATATTTTGCTTTAAACCAACTCATCTGTATGTGTATTTACTAGTGGGATCTTATCCTTCCATTACACAGGGTAAGAGTATATGGCAAGGCTGTCCTGTCTTCTCACTATTATTTGTATTAGCGGTCCTCTCCTTAGACTCCACCTTGTACTACATTCACAGTGGGGATGGTATTAAGAAAGGGAGAGTTTTTTCTGTTGCTCTCTTCATGGTTTGCAGATGACTACATTTTGTGGTTGCCTAACCCTAGTGTCAACATCCACAGAATACTGAACACACACAAAAATAAATTCTGTAACTTTGTCAGGCTTAAAAATTACTCTCACAAAGACAAAAAAATTTCCCTCACTCTCCAAAGTAGTGCTTGCAATTATCCCTGAATCTTCCATTCAAAGTAATACGAAAGGCTGAACATTTGAAAGTTTGGATGCAAAACCATTGCTGAATGCTAGACTTTTGTAGGGGTTCCTAGACTGAAAATTTAAATCCTGCAATGAGCTAACATTACCATTTCTTAGTCAAGTTCAAATAGTTAAAAGTCTAATTCTGCTAAAGATTTTGGTTATATTCAGACATCTACCACATCTAGTGTGCTATAACAATATAGAGAAAAGGAAGAACAAAATTTTCAGTTTTATCATACAGGGGAAATATCCATGGTCAGCAGGAGTACATTGTATGCACTGGTTAATAAGGAGGATTCTGGAGTAACCAACTTGTAAATTTATGACAAAGTTGCCATTAATTGGCAATATTTATGACATCTCTTAAAGGCCTGGTACCTGGTGGGAAGTTTGAAGTTTGATTTGAGCAGGTGATAAGTAAGGGCCATATGCAGCAAAGGTCTCATAGACTAATTTTAATAGCATTGCACATTTAAGCTAACCTAGCTATACAAACTGATAATATATATTGAAATGGATAGGGGAAGATGCCAACTACACATCAGATGAATGGGACCACCAGGGCTTCTCTCTCTCTCTCCTGCTCTAATTCTTGCAGGACACTCATTGACTGGAAAACATTGATATCAATATCGGATGGTGGAAACATTTTCAGCTTTGAGCCTGTATCTGTTGAATCTCTCACTATAAGTCTGCTATGGCTGACTGATTGGTGAATAAGTATATCTCTTTCCCCCAAGGCTGCCTTCAGGAGCAAGGAGTAAAATTAATATATTTCCACCAGCGATTTTTCTTAAATAACCCAGACACTTTACAATTGCTCCTTATTAAGTAGGTGGATATGTTACAGTGCATTATAACTGAAAAATGAAGTCCAAGTCATTTGAGGAGGGTCTCAGCTATAAATCTCTTCCTCTAATTTCTAGTTTTCCTTTTTAAATGTATTCATATGTGCTGATACTGTCTCATATTTTTCAAACAGAAATTTGGTCACTGGGTTTGGTAATACTAGAGTAGGGGTTAACCTAGAGCACACTACTTACATATAATGTGGTCTTTTTTTTGGTTTTTACATTTACCCACCTTTTGCTCCACCTAAACATATTATTTTCCCAATGCTACTAGCTACACCTATCCCCTCTTCATCTCCAACTGAATTTCTCATCTTTCTTAGCTTTGCAGAAGCTACTTCAGCTCCTTGTCACTCATTTCTTGCTGATTTACATATATCTCCCACTATTCATACATGTATTCATATGTACTATGCTCAAACCTGCAATTGTTTCAACAATCAGAGCTGAATTTTTATATTTTCTCTGTATATTTGTATTGTCTGTTATTTTAATTTGTTATCAGTATATAAACTACCATGGTTTTGCTTGTATTGTACTGTTACTGGAGCTTTTCTCCCTGGGTTTCCACTGAAAACGGGCTCCTAGCCCAGTCGGACACTACCCATTTAACAAATGTAATAAATAAATAAATAAATATGGTGTAGTAAAGAGTCTGTGATCTGACATTATTGAACATATAAGGTGGGCCACAAGGATGCCTCAGCCTGATGACCAGGATATTCATTTTTGCCTGTTAACCCTATCTCTAGCAGTGCACAAGTTAAATAGAACTGTGTGGTGTTTGGTCACAGCAACAAGAACTGTGTGGTGTTGGGTCACAGCAACACTGGTTCACTACTTTCTAACATTTTTTAGGTTTTGGAAAAAAATCTTCTGGAAGAATGAACCTATCATTATTTAATTTCATTTAGTAAAGTGAGATTTTGGACTCATAAAGACCTGAATATGTTGCAATGGAATACTTATACATTTTTTCCTTATTATTTTCAAAGGTTTAAATTCTGCTAATTTGTTGACTTCATTTTATTTCTCTTGTTGACTATTTGATCTAGTTTTATTATTGCACTTAGATCACATCTGGATGTGAGTGCTAGACTGTTGTTATCTCGCAGGCATGAGCATTTCTATTTGAGAACTATTTCATGTTAGGTTTGTAGAACTGAGTCTGCAATTATAGTTTGATTTGTTTATTTGTGTTATAAAGTGCATACATTTGGTATTGTCAATTAACAAAGATTAAATGTTAGCATATTAAAGTATGTGCCGGTTTTTGTTAAATGAACGAAATTGGCACCATATGTAGGAAGAAATTAAAGTACAGGTGAGGATGGACTTTTCTTTTAATTAGTTGCAGTTCTTTTTCCAGTGGAGAGCTGTGTCTTTGTAGATAAGTGAAGTCACACAGCTCTTCATGAACATGGCTGACACATAAATATGGTAATGCTCATTAATATAATGCCCATTTGACAAATGCAGAAAGAACCTCTTCAACAGCCATCATAATGTAGAGTTGCAAAATTTTTTGGAAAAAGTTGTGGAATGCTCTGTTAAAGCATTGGATGGAACATAAATCTTATCACTCAACATATTCTAAAAGTTTTCTTAAAAGTGAGATGCAGAAATGTAAAAATTGCTCCCTAGTTCCTTGTGATTAAGACAGTGTTATTCTGCTTTCTGCTAGAAATTTACTAAAAGTTCCCAAATGGCCTTATGTAATAAATAACAAGAGAACAAAATAAATTTCACTGCATCCAGAGAATGCAAGAGAATGCAATCAATCAAAACCTTTTAAAAGAGATTCAAGAGTTTTTGTCTTGCATTGGAAACAAACTTCTTCTCCATTGCAGTTTTTGTTGTTGTCGATTTTATTCTATGTATACTGAGAAGTTTGTTTTATTTTGTTCTGGCAAAAATGGCAGTTGGCTTTCAGGGAGGTTATCTTTCACCTCAGCACAAGCAGAGAGTGCTGCAGCCATCACTGCACAGCCTGTAATTCTCAACAAAGCGAGAAACATCTTTATTCCCAAGAGAACTCTATTCCTTTTAAAGGTAAAACAATCCTTGCAGTAAACCAGGGATCTGAATTCCAGGAAGTGATCATTAAAGGACCATAAAGTTCCTAAAAGCTGCCAATATGAACTGCGAGAAGTGATCAGCAGAGGAATGTGAGAGTCTTGAAGAATTGAAGATGTCATTTATGATTCCCATAAAAAGGCATTTATGATTCTCATTCACAGGCATGGGGGAAGTAATTAGATTAGAAACTAGAAACCTGTCAGCACAACCTGAACAGAAGGCACAAATGAATGAAAAAAAAAAAAACAAAGAAAAATATCTGGAAGATAGTAGCGAAGGCAATAGAATTCACAACAGAATAATCAAGACAGACAAATATGCATTACTTCTAAATAAACACCTTGTTTCTTCACCTTTTGTCACTGTAATTTCCCCTGTAATTCCTGGGATACTACACAAGAGAGGCTTCTAGAAAATTACAACTTAGGTTGTATGAACTCTTGAGAGATGATAGAAACAGTTCTAAATAAAGTCCGGTGACTATGTACTTTTCTGGAAATTTCACCAACAATATAATCAGGGATTCCATTATCTACAGGCTTGGGTAAAAGTCGAATGAAAAGGTTCTAATACAGCAGAAGGCATTTTTTATATTGAATTATGGCACACTCAGTCCTGGTGGTCACTGAACTGAATTGGAGGAATTTCTCGCTCATTAATGCATTAGAAAGTACTGTTGTGTAAGTAAACTTGCCATAACAATAGATTTTTGAATGATTGCTGCTCCAGTAGTCATAGCTGTATAGGTTATATGCCATCATGGGTATAACAGCATGCCACCTCAAAAAGGTTCAGGGCACCTTCCACACACTCAAACCATTAGGCAGCTCGAGCTGAGCTGCCTAACATCAAAAGTTTGAATGCCAAGCTCTTCAGAGTTTTCTTACCCACTGAAATAGGCAGGCTGAGTCCTGAGAGGACATAACCTAGGAATAATATATACACACCATGGCAAAATCAAAAAAACACAAAGGGGGTGGAGGGAGGGCTACTATAACAGTGACCATTCAAACATCTACAGTTATGGTTAAGTTTACTTACACAGCTGTATTATGTTCAACATATTGATCACTGCTATAGTAACCTCAGCTAGATGGGTAGTTTACCCTAGCTCAGTACATTTGTGAAGATGATGGCCCAGGAGCCCCTGGAGAATGGTCCAAACAAGGTCTGATCTAGACCTAATAAAGGAATCAAGTTTGTAATGCTTTATAAGAGTATGGACAGGGGACCAGTTAGTGCTTCTAGAATACCTCTAGAATTCAACCCTTTTCAAAAAGTCATAGATGAAGCCAAGGCCTTGGTGGTCCTTCACCCTGTCTGGATTAGTTTTGTTGCAGTGAGAATAAAAATGGTAATAGTATGTTTTAACACAGGTTGCCCCTTCTTCTTACCATGAAAAGAAATGAACACTTGATCCACAGATCTGAAAGATTCTGTTCTGGCAAGATAGTACCTGCATTGTCTCAGGATATCCAAAGTATGGCGTATGCTCTCTCCCTCACTTTCAAGTTCAGAAAAAAATAGAGAGATGGTCAGTTTGGCTTAAAGTAAACTCAAATACCACTTTAGGCATAAACAAAGGATTAGTTCTCAAAGAAACCCTGACTCTCTGGAAAATGAGATAAGGGTGACTCACCATAAGAGCTTGTGACTCAGATACTCTTTTTGTAGAGGTCAAAACAATCAGTAAACAGTTTTCCATGTTAAGAACCGCAAGTCAGCCAGATGATCTGGTTCAAATGAAGCAAGTGTTAGCTTATCTAACAAAAGATTAATATCCCAAGAAGGAGTCACCAGTTTTTGTGGATGTTGATTATGCAAAGCCCTTTCCAAAAACATTCAGACACAAGAATGCCTTGAAAGAGGAGGATCCATGGGCACTCATGCTGAAATGGCCAATAAATGAGCCTTGATGGAGAAGGAAGAAAAGCCAAAGGATAGTAACTCAATCAAAAATTGTTAAACCAGAGAAACACTAGCGCTGAACGGGTGCTGGTTATATTTTTGAGACCACCTAGAAAACCTTTTCCATTTGCTAATAAATTATTTTCGAGTAGCAGGCTTTCTTGCCTCCATTAGTACCTGCTGCACAGCCTCAGTAAACAGGTGTTTAAAGGGAATTAAGACCCTATCATCCAGGTAGTCAGTTGAAGTTAATTGGGGTCAGGGTGTAGAAATTACTCCTGTTATTGTGTGAGTAGATCCATTCTGTGAATAAGCTTGCTGTAATTGCCCTGACCTTTTCCAAAAGAAGAAAGATCCACTGTTGCTTGGGTAGAAGTTAGTCACCACAGTGATCTTGGGAGATTCTTTCTGAATCTTCAGAACTACCCTGTATACCAGTAGAAAAGGTGGAGAAGCATATAGGAACTTTCTTCTCCAAGGAAAAGAAAAGGAATCTGACCTACAGGCCTTCTTGTATGGAGTCCAGATCAGAATTTTGCCAGCTGATTGTTCATAGAGGATGCAAAGAGGTCTGCTTGAGGATCTCCCCACAGATTGATCAAATGTTGGAAGACCTCCTGATCTAGTTTCCATTCATGAGCCTGCAATGAGCTATAACTGGAGCTAGACACTTTGTGAACACTCTTGGTGCAGTGGATCATTCAGAGGGTAAGGCAGTCAACTGATAATGCGATCCAGACACGCAGAAACTTAAGAAAAGCCTGAAGTCTAGATGAACAAGATGTTATGATAAGCATCTTTTATTAATGTTACCAGGAAAGTTACATGAGGAAGAAGGGGTAACGTGAAGTAACAGCATTTTAAAACTGGGTACTATCACAAACTGGTTTAGGGAAGAAAGATCTAAAACTGGTCTCCAGACATTTTTTTCTTTGAAACCAAAAATATCCTTGAATAAAAACCTTTCCCAACCTGGAAAGGAAGAACTGGCTCTATCACATCCTGACACAACATATGTTGAAGGACAACAGAGGATAGAGGAGTCTGATCTGGTGGATAAGGAATTACCCGCTGGAAGGGAGGAATTTCTTGCCACTGCCATTTGTAATCTTGATAAATGATCTTCAGAATCCATTTGTCTGAAACTATCTGTTGCCAAAGAGAAAAGTGGAGATTCAGACATTTTTGGAAGGAAAAAGTGACTTTTGGGAGCTGGGGGCAATGTCCCTTAAATAGTCATCCTGACTTGTTGGACTGTCCTTGGTTTTGGGAGGTCCCTGTATTCTTTTTGTAACCTCCTTGCTATTTCTTCTTAAATGTCTATTTATCAGCATTTTGCTGTGACTGCAGATTTTTTTTTACCAAAACTGGATGAGGGGTTAAAGAATCCCTTACAAATTTTGGAAAAGGAAGGCTGAAAATTTTAGAGATTCCCTGGATCAGCTTACCCCTCTCATTACATTTTTGATAAACTTTGCAGCAGACGGATGAAAAACTAAATTTATCCAAACAGGAAATTTAAAATCTCATTTTTCATATCATCTGGGCAGCTCTGATAATGCATCCAGGCAAACCTCATCAAAACAGTACCAGTGATCATAGCCCTGGAAAAAGTAGCAACAAAATCATACATATACACTTTAAACAATGACTTATGACCAGTAAAATAGAAGAAATTAAACCATTTAAAGCAGATTTTTCCTTACAAGAAGAAACTGCAGACAAAACATTCCTCATACTTTCACTAGTATTTGGAATAAACTTTAACATAGGATCATAGGAAGTTACTAGGCTTATGGCCCTAGGGGCCTTATAAGCCTAGCCAAGTTCTACCCTTATTTCCACAATTAGCACCTAATGCCCTTGTCCAAGAGGGACACGTGAGCCTGTCAGTTCAAAATTCTGAAATTTAAAGTTGCAGATGCATACACTTAATTATTTTTCCATCCTTGTCAGAAAGTGTAAGATTGGAATTAACTAATTGTTTGGCAGCAGTAGGATTAACTAAAGTTATAGCTGTTTGGTCAAGTTTGTGAAGAATGTATAAAAACATAAAAGACTGAGGAACTTCATATAATCTATCAGCCCTTTTAGGAGAGCAGGCTAACTGTCATGGAAATTATTTATTTATTATTTATTTACTTGACATTTGTTTACCGGGAAACTCCGAATGGGCCAGAAAGTGCCCCTTTTCAGTGGAGGCCCACGGAGAAAAGCCCCACAATCACAATCTTGCAAAAATCAATTACAGCTATTTTAAATCACAAAGTAACGCATTACACTACAAAAAACAGGAGTGAAAAAATGTTGTAATGAGAAAAACATAGAGCATATGTTTATTGGTAGAGTGCAATGAAAATTAATAACATGACTTGGAGAAAATATGTGAGGAAAAACTCATTAGTCATATTACTTGCTACATAGATTAATATGAGATAGATGAGGTCTGCGACATTATATTTAAAAAAGACATTAGAGATTACATGACTAGACACAGTGAGGGGAAATTGAGTGATGTCTTATTATGAGAGATGGTGTTCATATTACTGTTATAGAAAGAAGAAGAACGGAGAGAAAAGGAGATTATAAGAAGAGTACAGGATATGGTGTCTTCAGGCAGCATAGCTGAGTAGGAAGGAAAGAGAAAAAGGCAGAAGAAAGCTCAACTGAGATGAAGTGGATAAGGTAAGGTAGTGGGAAAAATGAAAGGCGTAGAGTAGGAGGTTAGAGATGGTTGTGAGGTGCAACACGTTGAAGGAGGTGACTGAAGTATAGTGAGCACGTTTAGTCAGGACTGGCACAGGAACAGGTTCATGATTTGCAATGCCTTCTTTTAGGAAGGATTTAAAGGTGGGTAGGTTAGAGATAGTTCTGGTCGTTAAAGGTAGGGAGTTCCTTTTTTTTCTTCTACTGAGTAAGAGTATAGGCTTTGTCAAGGGGATCTATTTGGTTTATTTATGGTAAGAAGTTTTTTGTCCTCTTATCTGAGAGCTCTTTTAGGAAATTATATGTTGATTAAAGGGATAAGAAATGGGGAGGCTAATGATTTATGATTTTATGTACTGTTATAAGTTGAATGTGCACAGGTGGAGGGGGAGTTACGGCCAGCTAAGGGTATGCAGAGCTTTACAGTGATGGGTAAAGGAGGATGAATTAGTAGCAAACTTGGCAATTTTGTTGTAGCAGCTTTCAAGTTTGCTTTTTATAGATGATTGTAAATTGGTTAAATTGGAGCTCCATAGAATAGAGAGGGAAGATAGTAGGTTTTAGCTAGAGTCATTTTGTGGTTGTACTCAGAAACTGTTTGTTTCTGTATAGAATGCTTAGTTTTTGATTGGTTTTCTTGATATTGCTTCAAAGGCAATGACACACACATATCCTCCAAAGCCGAGAGCAGTGGAGGAATGTGTGAAGGTTCTCAAAATCCCATCTGTAACAGCTCATAGTATTTTCTGAGAGTATTAGAAATCTCAGTGTTATCCCAATGAATACACTGTCACATTCTGAAAATAGTGGTGCTGCGGTAGTGTTGTTGCCTCACAGTTAGACGTCGCCCGTTCGATTCTCAGTTAGAACGTCTTCTGTGTAGCAACATGCGTGAATGGGCGTTCCTTTGTTGAAGGTTGTGCGTTAGGCCCGGCAAGCCAGTACGTAAAAATCTACTGCCAATCATTAGCAGACCGGAGTTCTGCTGTGGTGACCCCTAACCAGGAAAAGCCAAAGAAGAAGAAGTCTCAGAGAAAGAGGCCCCCATCCCCACACACACATGAAGAATTATATACTGTGCTCTCCTCTGAGTCACAATTACAAATCTGAGGAGAAAACCCTGCTTCTGACCCTTCATCCTCTTATCAAGATTCAGAATCTTGAATCTATTCAGGAAAAGTGGCCTCCCTCTTTCTTTTACGAGAAACCACATTATAAGAAAGATCAATACCCTGAATTAAACCCTGGTGAAAATCTAGTAAATTACTCATGTCTAGGGAATTCTAGAGAGGAGTAGAAGCATGTTTAATTTTCTGTTTCATTTTGACAGGAAAATTCGGGCCAAAGTGATGTTAATGGCAGCAGCGTCAGCTTCCCCAGGAATGGGCACAACATTCTGACTAAATAGTGAAGCCTTCTCTGTTCCCTCTTCCAGGACTGACAAGATTGGCTCTCTCTTGCTCACTGGGGGGACTCCCAAAAGCTACAGATGACATGGTTAACCACTGGTCTATATTGCCTGCAGGTGTTATACCAGAGGATTCTGAGGTAAAAGATGAGTTTTCTGAGGGACCAGCTTTGTCCACAGCAGAGAAACCCACCTGTTACTGAGGCAAATTCCTAGCCTGCTGTGGTAGCGAAGGCTGTTTGCTAAACTTTTTCTTTTTTTTGGCTGGAAAAAGGCCAACCATTAGACTGGCAGTTTGTTCCTTGGTCAAGACACAAATTAATGCCTTTTTTCCTGGGGAAAACAAGTAGCAAAACCCAGTAAAATTTTAAAGTTAAGTCACTGTTTTGTTACAAAAGCACAGTAAAAAACATTATAATACACTTTGACAAAAAGTAAAATAAACATAGTTTCTCCACAAAAAATGGTTTTCGTCTGTTTTAAATAACTTTTAAATTGATGATAAAAAGTGCACTCCCATTTAATTAAAAGTACAGTTGAGTCTTGTGACAGTCAATTAAAACACAGACTCCCAGATTGAAAATAACTTTCCTAAGCAGGAAAGTACATTTAAACAACAACATTTTTATGCATAAGGTTTTTCCCCAAAGGGAACTTAACTGGCCAGCAAAAGAGCAGCACAAGCCCTCTGTTGATCTTTGGAAGCCCACAAAGGAGTGCTCTCGTTAAAGGCAGGAAAGCTGTGAAGAGCTAGCCACTCAACCCTATGATTATAGGCAGCTCAGCTCAAGCTGTCTAATGCTTTGAGTGGGTGGAAGGGGCCCCAAAGCTTTGGTAGCTGGCCGGCTGTTATATAAACTATATAATTAAGTGTACTGCAGCAGTAATCAAAATGATAAACATCGAATTTTATTGTGATTATTTCTCAGTGATGTCATGCTTGCATTTCATGTTATTATGAGATATTTCTAGGAAATGAACTTCTTTTTCTGTATTTTTAAACTTGGCTTGAGTTTGTTTTTAATTAAATACTTGTTGATTGGTGAAAACAGTTACATATTTTATATGAAAAGTCTCACTTTTAGATGCACATAAGTCTTATAAAGCTAACTCATAGCATAGACTGTGAGTAATAAATGCAGCTTATGAAGTAAACACTATGTGTTTATTTTCCATCAATATTTTTTTATAAAAATATAACTGACATTTTTGACTGGCAATACTGGATATTATAATTGAATTTGACAACTGGTCACAGCCTGTTTTATGAATAAATTTTGTGTAATACTATACAGTTATTTAAATAAAGAAATACAATAACTTTGTGTGTGATTGCAGCATAGGAAAATCCTGTCTGTACACAAAGGCCCACAGGGCAATTTTACTGCACTCCTTTCATATGGAATAAAAGCTACCAGTGGGTACGAAAGCAGTGAAATACTCTGGCCAATCCCTTCAATGTCTTCTTTTTAGACAACAGGAGGTCTAGAAAAAAAATCTTACTTTTCAGCTGATGACTTAAAGTTATGCAACAAGACTGTTACACAGGAAATGAAGAAAGGAGAAGTAGAAGCACTGAAGAAATGCCTTAAACTACAACATCTTTAATACAGACCAGCAGTGCAAAATAGTGTACCTGACAAGAACTCAGATGAGAAAGAAGTCCAAATTTACAGATTATTTGTTACCAAGATCAGTTTCAGGTGATGCAAAGGCTGCAGCAGGAAAAGGGCTGCAGAATACTAGGGTTAATGAAACAGGCATCACAGAGAAATAAGTTATCCTGCTTATTTAAACAGAGTTAAACCCCATAATGAGTAGTGTGTGAAATTTGGAGAATTCATATTTGGAAATGCATTAGCAAGAGAGACAGAGAGAAAGAGACCCTTCAGTGGATGGCATCCAACATGCATTGTATATCTGTGGCCTGAAAAAGATAGAATAGAGGATTTTACCCTAATTTGTCTTGGAAGGAAGAAGGAAGAAAACTGGCAGGGAACATGACAGGGACATTTTAATACTTATAGAAAATGTTTAGAGTTCAAGGGATACCACTGATCAATAAAGGCTTATAAGAAAGCAAAAGTATATAATCAGAAGATTAAAATAGATGACTCCATGGACTGTGCTGGAGTAATATTTTACAGAAAACATCACACATAATTAGAACAATCTGTAACAACAGGCGGTACAGTAACAAAAAGCAGCCAGAATTCACTGGGCAGACTTAAAGCTGTGCTTCGGAACGAGGGGGGGGGGGGGGTGCGCATCACAAAAGAAAAGGAAAGGATCAGACTAGGCAGACTTGGTGGTCAATACCTGCTTTCAAAGCCTGCATTTCCTTGCTATATTTTGTCACCTAGATTTTGTTTCTGTGAGCATATGGTATTCTTTACGTTACATTGCTAGCTTCTACGTGTTATACTTGTTCCATATATGTACATGTGCTTTATTGGCTTTCACTTCTAAAATTAATAGGAAATAGTTGTGACTAGTCAGGCATTAAATATAAATCATAGGTTACATAAGGCATGAGCAAAATGCAGTCATATTGAAAAATCATAAAAATTATAAACTGGCCTTTCAAATAGCAAATACAGTACTATACTTTTCAAAACTGCCAGTTTTGAAACTAAACTTACCACAAAGTTATTTCTTTGAAATTACTTCAGCGACTGTAAAACTTTTATTTCTAACTGACAAACTAATCATTATTTTGAGCTTCCATCACACTTTAAAATATCATGACTGTATATGAACTGCAGGGTATTAAATAATGGTGTGTGTGTGTGTGTGTGTGTGTGTGTGTGTGTGTGTGTGTGTGTGTGTGTGTGTGTGTGTGTGTGTGTGTTTTTAAGATTTTTTTACATATTTTGAGTCATTGTGTATTACCTAACATGACACTGCTGTGCTGTATAAAGTAACATCCAACCAGCCATTTCCTTTTTACCATCATTTTAACCTTCTTCTTAGGAATGAGACTTGCAGTATGAGGTCGTCCCCAGTTATAAGATTAGATTTCAATATATTTTCTGCTAGACTTATTTCTCCAAATATTTAGCACATTTAGTGCTGTGATAGGACTCCCATGAATGGTTTCATTTGTCTCTGTTAGAGAAGACTCATGGCTGTTGATATAATGGGATTAACAGAGCCAGGCATACCAAATCGCATGCAGAGGCTAATTTTAGCACACACGTCATACTGCTGTCATACAAAAATGGCTTATCAAGTAAAGTAAATGTAAGAATACAATATACATGCTTAAAATCTATAGTATTATCCTTTCCTTTTTTCTCATCTTAAAGATAAAGCCATCGTAGAATGTAATGTAAGGAATGAACAGATAATCTTTTGGCAGTCTTGTATTTCCTGGAACCTTCAGCTTTCTAAGTTACTGCCAAGGTAAATAAAATGTTTAAATAGTTGAGAAACTGTTTTGTTTAACTTGGAGGAGAGCACAAGATTAACATATTTCTGATACTGGCCAAACTCCAGCAGGAAATGCATAAGGCAAATATCTTTATCAAGAATGTATTTAATATTTACAGTAAAGGAACAGTCCCTTGTCAAGCTATCATGTAACTAGTAAATTATTAGCAAATCTGGAAATTTATCAATGAGCAATTTATTTTGAGAATTGGAACTTAAAACTGCGATACATTTATTTAATTAAATGAGTTTAACAAGTAAAATTTACAAATATATAGTCTACGCTACTGAGTAAAAGTGGAATGTGATATGGCAGCATTACTTTTTTATTTCTGTTTTTACTTTTATTGTTTTTAGAAGTTCTCATGTGGATCATTCCACCACATTTCAGAAAAAAAACTGAACCTGGTATTATTCCTTATAAGCATGTATACCCCCCAAATTTTCAGCATTAAAAACCACAGAACATGATTTCAAAGATCATAGCAGATGATTCAAAGGGTCACTTTCTTATCTTTCAGAATAGAATGTCTGTAAATACTGTACCCATATAGTTAACAGATAGATGCAAACACTTAGTTCAGCTATGTAAAAAGGCATGGTGTTCCCTTAAGCAGGTCTATCTTTATAAACAAAATCAGTAAATCAAGGGGGACACTGCTAAATCTAAGGGTCAAACTCAAAGCACTATATATAGCCTGGTATATAGTTTAGCAGTCAAAAAGTCAAAATGTTTTTTGAATGAAAAAGAGACAGCAAAACAAATAATTTAATAAACTAGTTACATTATGCATTTTTTAGGAATAAGACTACTGAAACAGAATGTCTGTGTCTAAGGCAGTTTAATGAATAAAAATGTAATTTTAGGGTTTCTTAAAAAATCTGCCAAGTGAGCAATTGTTCTTCATTAGTAACACTTGAATGAATTGAACTTCTTTCATCTTGACTCATTCAAAACCCTTCACTTTGAGTTTGATGATCAGGTGAATAGGCCTTGGCCTCATGATATGGTGACCTTGTTGATAATTATAGTGGGGAATCCTGCATGCAGGTTGTAGTGTGAAACAATCCCCATAAAATACTTTGTTTGAAAGTATGTTTTTGGTCTTAGTACTATAAATATTAAGTATTTGTAAAGAGGTAGACAAGATGGCAGATTGATCCTGCAATCTTCCCAATGTGTGAAAAGAAAAAGCTATCCCCCCACAACGAAAAAAAAAAGCCTTTTTCACTTAATGCAGAAATGGTCGATACCAGAAAAGAATAGATGGAGAAGCAGTTATAGTTCTATGAACAAAGAACTATGATAGCATCAGCTAAAATTTGACATCATCAACCCATTTTTCCATTTTGTACTTATGGGGTCAAGGTGTCACATCAGTAGTGACCAAATCATCTATAGCCAATGTTCACTCTACCACATGTTCCAAAATATTTCAGGTGTACTAGGGGATGTATTCAGTAAGCCAAATGCTGCTGAAGAGGGATAGCAGTGTATTAGACATAGCTATCTGACTAAAAGAAACTGAAGAAAGCTGGCCTTTTTATGAATCAACAAACTTCTGGCAAAGAAATAAAGTACTTGAACTGTAAAATTGTCCTAGATGTCAAAATATGAACATAATAGAGATTCCTGCACCCCCAACTGCTCAAAGTCCTACAACTCTTCTAAAAGAAAATGTCTATCGGAAAATAATGGTGACGTTAGTGGAAGATTACTACACCCCCCCACTAGGCATCATAAAAGAATGAACTTTATTGCAGCAAAGGCTGAACTAAAATATATACCCTGACTTACAAATTGCCTGCCTAATCATGCTAGTAAATGTGTGCAAAGTGAAAAGGATCTGAATTGTTTTCTGCAGAAGAAGCAATTGAATTCACCTTACATATTCAAGTCAGCCTGAAATAACTGCATCAAAAAGGAATTTCTGCATCAGTGAAATTGCTGAAGTAGTTTGTAAACAGGAAGAAAAACAGAAGCTTCTAATCACCAGGCAAAATGTGATCAGTCAAGCAAATTAATCCAAATTTGGAAAGCTGGTTGGGTTATGCTGAACTGAAGGTGTAGAAAAGTATTTCCTAAAGTGGATGAAGTGGACAGTGCCATGAGGACAGAGCAGAAATGTAAATCCAACAGCTTATGAAATTTTAATTCTGTAGCTAGAGACATTGAATAAATCCATAGCTCTACTGGAGATGTTGGATAGATCAATAGCTCTGGGAGGCCAGAGGGTGTAGGTGAGAAAGTTAAGAAAGTACTGTGACTGTGGAAGGAACTATATAACTAAAAAGGGTGAGTTTTATTTCTGCGTATTTATCTCATTTCACAAAGTTAGCAACTTTTCATCTGGAGAGTTAACTACTCCAAATGTTTTCCTTGGGGAGAGACAGATATGACTGACATACCAGCCTGGTTACAGGGACAGGAAGGTTGCCTCCTTGAAATAACTATAATATAACTTAGGATCAAATAATAAATGAATGTACATTGATCAACAAAATGTGAAATCTTTTAGAACTAGCCGACTAACACAGTGACTGAATAAATATAGAAGCCTACTTTGTATCCCAGAAGAGGTAGAATCAGTATGAGTGGCAGCCTAGTGTTCCTGCAGATGTAGTTGAAAATAATCCCATTGAGTTTGATATAATATTTATAAAAATGTTGTATTAGAATGGGTCAGAGAAGTAGAATGTGTGCCACGTATAACTGTACATACTCTGGCAGTTACTCCTTATGCATATCCCATGTGGGTGCAAGGACTGCTCAGAGTTGTGAGAGTTACAGATAAAGTATTAAAAAACAGATCTTATTACTCAGTAGCAAGGAGCAGATGGAAGGATGTCTGAGTCTGCAGTTTCTAAAGTAAAAACAGAGATGTAACAAATCTTGAGCAGATGACACAGGTGAGGAGAAAATCCACAGAGCAGGGAAAAGAGACTCTGTGAACACGGATGTGTAAGGAAGACAAGGAATGGAACCAAACTTATTTTTTTAAAGAGCTGTTCATCACCTTATAGGCAGCACCTAATGCATTACAGCAGGATCAGTAATCAATATTAATGAGAAGACAGACATAAATACATAAGGCAGTTAGGATTTACAGTGCAAGGGCTGAATGGCAGGGGATGATATCCGTAAGGAAGTTAAAGGATGTCAGACTACAGTTTTTCCTTATTGTTTTAAAGGATCAAGCATCACCTCAAATGCACTGGCTTAAGTAGTACTATAGAATCAATAAGCTGAATCGAGGGAAATAGACATATGTAAGGAACCCTGCTGGAGTGAGGGTGAAAATCTAGGGATGGAAGAACCTGAAGTAGTTTAGGGTGGCCTAGAGACTACAGAGCTCTAAGTTCACATGTGCCGCTAGAAAACATCTGCTTACTTGTCCACCCATACAGCTATAAGAAGGGACTGATAGACTGGAGGGGTTTCATTTAACTATGAAATGACTGGCTATGAATGCTAGGCCTAGGAATAATATTGGGAAATATTTATGATCAATCATTTATTTATTTATTTATTTATTGCATTTGTTGACCAGGAAAGTCCACTGGGCCTAGGAAGAGCCCATTTTCAGTGAAGGCCCAGGGAGAAAAGCTCCACAATATTACATATAAGTAATTAAGAACAGTTAAAGACAATGTTTATACATGGTAAAGTTGTACACAGAAATTACAAATGTAAACTCATGAAATATAACAATGATATCATACAGTAATTGCAAACAAAGGTCTTAGTGTGTTAGAGATAGGATGAGAATATATAGGAGTGATAGTGAAAATGGCAGAGTGTAAAGAAGTCAGTTGTGAGCAGGGAGGAAGGCTGCAGAAATGTAAGGATAGAGAGCAATAATGTGGGTATATTGCAATGTATGGGTAGAAGTTGAAAAGTATGGAATCTGGGAGGAAAACAAGTGAAAGGACTGAGTTAGAAATATGAAGCAGGTGACAGACAGAGACAGGGAGGTAATAGACAGGACAGGAGTGGTGGAGAGTATAAAATGATGGATATAGATTGGGGTTCTAGTGAGAGAAATCAGGTTTTTGGATTTATTGGTGGGGTACATGAGCATAGCCAATAAGAGAGAAGGTGTTCTTTTAGGGATTTTTTAAAGGATGCAGGATTGCTGATAGTTCTAAGAGATGGGGGAAGATTGTTCCATACCTTGGAGACAGCAAAGTAATACAGCTATTGGCCAGCTGACAGTTTGGGTTTTTCAATAGACAACATTTTGTTTTCAGACCTGAGGTGGTAATTGGGGTGATAAATGACCAGTATGGATGAGATGGAAGGGCAGCTTTCAGGTTGGAAGATTAACTTGTGGGCTGTTGTAAGTTGCGGATAAGTAAGATGGTGGGGAGATTCTAGCCACTTTAGCTGATGCAGTGAGGAGCAGTGGTGTGAGGAGTATTTTGTGTTTGTAGTGAATTTGGTGATTTTGTTGTAGCACGAGTCAAGCTTACTTTATAGAAAGGATTATAGGTTGGTGAGGATGGGGGCACCATATAGCAGAGTTGGAAGTAGAAATGATGAGGCTAGGGCCTTTTTTGCAGAGGAACTGAGGAAGTAGTGTCTATATAGGGCACATAGCTTTTGATGTGTCTTTTTGATGTTGCTGTGTATATGTAGGTCAAAAGTTAGTCTGTCATCAATGATGACACCTAGCAAGTTTGTACTAGGGACAACTTCTATGACAGTGTTATTTAGGGGAGTGACAGTAAGTAGAGATTTGTTGATAGGGCTAGATTTTGTGGGAGTAAATAATAGGAGTTTAGTTTTATTGGGGTTGTGGGTTAGGTGATTTTGGGACATCCAGTGTTCAGTATAGCTGAATGCTTCTTGGGTGAGATGCTGTAATACAGTGAGAGATTTTGAGGAGCAGATTATAGTTGAGTCCATAGTACACATGCACCCAGCCACACAAGCACCACCCACAGGCACCTCTCTAGCAATATCCCTGCTGTGAGGAATGGGTACAGTACAACCCCACCTATATATGGCAATAGTGGAAGACTGCAACATGCAGTGCAGGTGTCCCGTGCAGGTGTGTCCCTAGCTGTAGGTAGCACCCTGCCAGCATCCACACCACCTGATCAAGACTGATAGAAGGTATTGGCATGAACAACTATCACATCTACCCTGTCACCCCAGGGGAATATACTGTATGGTTGTCTAGGACTGTAGGACTGACAGAATGCAATGGCCTGCCACATCTGGGCTGCATCAGCACCTAATGCCCCACAGGTGTCTGCCAAAGGCCCGTGTCTCACATGTACTGCCAATGCATGTTATGTCATGGACACTCAAATAACAACATAACACACTCCATTTAAGCCATATGCAAGGCCGTGTGGACAAACCACAGTAACATGTCCACCATGTCGCACTGCATGAACTGTGGACCAACACTAACACACACCTGTGATGTGGTGATCCACTTAGGGAAAATATCACAGAATGTATGCATAATGTATAGAAGAGGTTAGAATAACAGAGGGGGTGTGGGAGCATGGGCAGAATGGAATGTGCAGGGTCTGACACCAAGCTGTGTGCACACTATCCCTGGCTGCAAACACATAAATGGGTGACTACACACCTGCCCGTACACCACAATAGGGTAAATGTTCTGAGCCATGGCCCCTGCCTCTGGCTAACATGTGCAAATCTGTACAGCTGTGAGGCATTGCCACAGCAAGATAAGGCCATACTGCCATTTTGGTGGGCGGACAAGTATGGGATCCTCTGCCAGCACTCTACCAAGGTGCTGAACTGGATACACAAACCCAGCACCAAGTGTCTGCAGCTCCCCCTCCAGAGTGCCATAACTTACCATGAATATGTAGGTGTCTGCCCACAATACCGGACACAGCTGCAGTCACCCTTCTCCCCCAAGTCATCACTGTGAACAAGAATGTCCACCTGACAGTACATGAGGACAGAAAACATCACCGTGTATAACAGTACACATGTCTGAATATCTCTGCTAACAACAGTACCATGCAGCTGAAGCAGCACAGACACAGTCACCTACAGTACACACTATCCCTCGCACAGTTTGACCCCATATTGCCAAATGATAGACTGATACCCTGCAGAAACAGTATGCTACCTGTAGGCGTACAACATAAAGGTCTTCACTGCAGTCCAAACTACTGGGAATCGATCCACACATTCAATACAGAAGGGCATACTGGTCCTGCTCACACACTTAGAGAAATGAAGTCAATGTCAGCCAACAACATACCAAAAGGTCATACTAGGCATGCTCACACACTTAAACAAATGAAGGCCATGTCTGCAAACAACAATGGACCAGACATATCTAGCATTTGCAGATGTTAGTGCATACACTCCTCAGTATGCAGCACTCATGCTTTGCACACACACACTGGATAGGAATACAGGCATATATCCAAGGACAACACACTATAATAAGCCAAAAGTAGACGTACACAGATGTGTGAAAGAGAGTGACTGTCACAAGGGGCCATCCATTATGAGGCCTGTTCTACCCAGCACACAGCCAAATGGCTACAACCACATGAGGTTTGGATGTCACTCACTGTAGGCCTTAGCCACTGGTATCTGTCAGCATGATGGACTATGTGGTGCAAGTGCTAGCTGTGCAACATGACTGTACAAGGAAGTAGTCATCTGGCAGCTTTATACATGTACCTGTGGAATATAACCCTGCATGTGCCCACATGTGGTGTGTCAACCTCTAGATGAATGGGTTATGGCCCATGCACACACACTGCCCTCCCCATAGCTGTACTATGACAAGTCTGCTGAGGATATCCACTTTGAAATACACCCTTTTGAAAGGTGTAGGCCAGTAATCTCTGTGTTGCATCCTATAACTGAGTACTGCTGTAGTGTGATAAACTGGTTAGGTAGAAGTTATAATCCCAGACATGGCAACTGTGTGTGTGTGTGTGTGTGTGTGTGTGTGTGTGTGTGTGTGTGTGTGTGTGTGTGTGTGTGTGTGTGTCTGTCTGTGTAGCGAGCAATGTTTTTTAGGCTAGTCACACTCACTACAATTCAAATGCCCTGCTTTGTCAAGGCTGCTGATGTCATACAGTGTGAAATACACCATTTGGAAATCACTGGCCCAGTAATCTCCATGGTGTGTCCTATACCTGCGTACTGTTGTAGTGTAATAAACTAGTTAGCCAGGTGTTCTAATCCCACACATGGCAACTGTGTGTGTGTCACCGTCTGTGTAGGAGCAATGCTTTTTAGGTTAGTCAAACTCTCTACAATTCAAATGCCCTACTTTGTCAATGCTGCTGATGTCATATACTGTGAAATACACCTTTTGGAAAGCTACAGCCCATTAATCCCTGTGGCACGTCCTATAACTGCGTACTGCTGTAGTGTGATAAACTAGTTAGGTAGGAGTTTTAATCCCAGACATGGCAGCTGTGTGTGTGTGTGTGTGTGTGTGTGTGTGTGTGTGTGTGTGTGTGTGTGTGTGTGTGTGTGTGTGTGTGTGTGTGTGTGTGTGTGTGTGTCAACATCTGTGTAGAGATCAGTGCTTTTTAGGCTAGTCACACTCACTACAATTCAATTGCCCTACTTTGTCAAGGCTGCTGATGTCATACACTGTGAGATACACTTTTTGGAAAGGTGTAACCCATTAATCTCTGTGGTGTGTCCTATAACTGCGTGCTGCTGTAGTGTGATTAACTAGTTAAGTAGGAGTTCTAATCCCAGACATGGCAAGTGTGTGTGTGTTTGTGTGTGTGTGTGTGTGTGTGTGTGTGTGTGTGTGTGTGTGTGTGTGTGTGTGTGTTTCAATGTCATTGTAGGGAGCAATGCATTTTAGCCTAGCCACACTCACTACAATTCAAATGCCCTACTTTGGTAATGCTGCTAATGTCATTCATTGTGAAATGCACCTTTGGGGAAAAAGTACTCCAGTAATCCCCGTGGTGCATCCTATAACATCTTCATGCTGTAGTGTGATATAGAACTCTGGTAGGAGTTCTAGTTCCACACATATTGGTTGTGGATGCTTTGTGTGTGTTTCTGTGTGTTTGTAGGGAGCAATGCATTTTAGACTAGCCACACTCACTACAATTCAAATGCCATACTTTGACAATTCTGCTAATGTCATCCAATGTGAAACACACCTTGGGGAGAGTACTCCAGTAATCTCTGCGGCACATCCTATAACTGCGTAGTGCTGTAATGTAATAAAATAATTAGGTAGGAGTTTTAATCCCAGACATGTCAGGTGTGTGTGTGTGTGTCTGTGTTTGTAACTCATATCCTGTATGAAGGTGGCTGTGAGTGTGTAACAACTGGGCTCAATGTGAAGTGGGTTTTGCAAATTTCTTATTTGGTGGCCCTAGTATGTATCACAATGTCCACCATACAGGGATAACAGATGTGAAATTGCCAAGAGGCTAGGGTGCAAATCCATACCCATACATGTGACATCAAGGTCAGGCAAACAAAGTTAGCAACCATAGTATTACCCAGTGAACACTTTCAACCCATGTCTCATACACACACACACACACACACACACACACACACACACACACACACTTGCCAAGGCAACAGCCGCTTTGTTGGTAGTAGCCTGCATATTGTCCAATGATAGTAACTATGGTGTGATTGCAGTGTGATACAGAGGGCATGGCACCCTGTCCATCTGTCCAATGGGAGATATGGTCTCCGACAGTGCACCTTCCCCATGTTCCCCAATGGACACCTGCAACACCTGTGGTGTCATCAAGTGTGACCCACAAAGGAAATACCTTGCCTGAAAACATTCCCTGTTTGGATAGATGCCACTGACACCAGGCAATGCTGGTATCATGCTATCAATGTAGGTGCAGGGTAAACCTGCTGTCCATTACCAGTTCCCTCCACATTAGGCCAGGACTAGCACATCTGATGATGATCTGTATATGAAACATGGGCCAGACACCCCAGGTACAGTTCTACATGTCACTGTACATGCATGTGGGAGTTCTGCACATCCCAGGCAACATCCGTGTAATGGACTAAGAACACATACATGGCAAGCAATGCACAGCATTGGTCACACATAATAGTCACCCAGGTGAATGGATGGTGAATGCAACACCCACTTGTGTGGGCAAATCCAGAAACTACACCCCTGAGCTACAATGCAGACCATTGTCATGTGGGCTGATGCCAAGGTATACCCATCACCTAGCCTTGTATAGCTGTCTGGCACAGTCAACCACTACACATCCGGGAAGCAATGCACCCATGCATGTCAGTATTGGCACCCTGTGTGTGTGTTGTATGATCACATTCCCACTCACTACAGCCACCATTGGCATACTGAAGCATGCTGTCCAATGTCAGATACCTCCACATACCCTTTGCCCATATAACCTATGTATAACCCCTTTTGTGCATGTGATACCTGCACAGTAATGTGTTGTTGCAGTCTCACTAGTGATAAGTTGTATTGCTGGCCCTGCCATGTGTGTCAGTGTTAATACTGGCACCTGATCATGCAGACAGGCATGTGTACTACACCTACCATATAGCTACCATATCTCTGTTGCAGATTCCACTCACCATCATATATATGTTTTGAGGGCTTCTCAGCATGTAACCTATGTGGTGCATCCAGTAACTGCATAGAAATGTGACAGCACTACATAGTCATCAGGGGTTTGATACCCTGTGCTGGTAGGTGTGTGACACACACATGCTTAAGTCTTACTCTCCCACCCCTCCCTGACTTTACTTTTCCTCTGTCTGCCTCTCTCTCACTCCCTCTCTGGTGGATGTGGAGACCTACACCTGCTTTGCTTAGGCAGCAGCATGTGTATTGTAAGTGATGCTCATGATCACCTGATGTCCTCTGCATAAATTGCAGCCCTCCTCTAGCTGACTGCATGTGGAACAGCTGTGGTAACATTCCCATAGCCAATTGCATGGAAACACACTCCAATATTTAGGAACATCATGTTGGTGTTGGACCTTTTCATGCACTGTGAACAGGAAATAGATCTGTTGTTTGATAAACAGCATCACAGATGGATTGGGGAGTTACCTCTAAAACATACACTGTGGAAACAGGCCAACACACAAGAGGGATTGTGTGCCTGACTTGAATACAGACTGTAAGTGCTGCTATACTGCAATTGGAGTAATGTTGGTTTTACAGGGTGTGTGTGGCTATGGTTGTCCTACATGTTTTAATACCTGTCATGTCATAGCTATGTTTATGAGGAACCCCCCCCCCATCTGTAGGGTCATCTGCAGACTGGGCAGTGTGTGGTGCCTTTTGTTTCTTGTGTTACCCACAGAGCACCTATCTGTGAACTGCAGAAGGTAGTGTGAGGATTGCAATTGGAGTAATGTTGGTTTTACAGGGTGTGTGTGGCTATGGTTGTCCTACATGTTTTAATACCTGTCATGTCATAGCTATGTTTATGAGGACCCCCCCCCCCCACCATCTGTAGGGTCAACTGCAGGATGGGCAGTGTGTGGTGCCTTTTGTTTCTTGTGTTACCCACAGAGCACCTATATGTGAACTGCAGAAGGTAGTGTGAGGATTGCAGTCTGTAGATGGTAACAGCCATGAGAGTTACTGACTTCATATCCCTCATAGGACATATGTTGCAATAAACCCTGTTACAACAGTAAATGTATGAGGTTATCACAGCAACATGTCAATATTGGCCCTGTGTTTGTGCCTTTAGCCACAGCTCTGTCAACCTTTGTACATATGGCATGCAGTAAGAGGTGCATATGTGCTGTACACCACATTTATTGACATCATATCTGATAACAAGCCAGTGAGATATCAGACTGCTACACATTATGTATAGTAGGGGTTATATTTGATGACATAACCTGGACATTATGTGGTTGTATGTACAGTACTGAAGTCTGTGTACTTATGGTGATTGTCGACAGTGTGTGTATTGTTAATATGTACCTTGGCCTGTGTACAGGCTGTGGTAGATGTTATTGCTCTTGGTCCTGTTCTATCTGATGTTACATGCTGTTCCACTGTATGTTACCTTCTCGGCTTACATGTTTGTAGGGCCAAACACATACATGTCCCATACCACAGACAGGCATCGGACCACACTGTGTAGTGACCCAGTATATGTAGGGGTAGTGTGTGAGAGGCACATATGAGGATGGTGTTGAACAGATAGTCCATATACTGTAATATTGCGCTAGCTTACCATATGTGGCTGTGGCTGTGTTCACATTGGTTGTGGTTATACACTTTCACACAGGTTTCTGTTACTCTGTGCTGTGACATGCCTGTAGAGCCTTCTATATATGCAGGTACATGTGTATTCCTCCATAGGGAATGTAGGCTAGTGTTGAGCCAGTCTGCCTGTAGCCTGCACAGTGCTATGTTACATGCCTAGCAGCTTAGTGTACTTACCCAGTGAGATGTCATGTCCAGATACTTTCCAGATGTACTGCTGCCAGGCCACCATAACAGTCATGTATGTCAGACAAAGCAGTGAGATGCTGTACAGATGTATGTCACTAACTAGTGGGTGGTATGTGGCCATGGCACCTCTGTACCAGTGGTTATTATGTGTCAGGACAGACAGGGGTGTGTAAATGCCTAACCTATGGGGACAAATGTATACCAGTAGTTACATGTTATACTCATCTACATGGCTGTTAACATCCACATTTTCAGGCTTGGTCCACATGTCTTGCACTAAGGGGTTCTGTCTATACCTCTGGACTGTCCAGAGTGTGTCAGACTATCCACATATATTGGCCATATCTCTGCTGTAGTCCACAGGAGAATTACTGTGCTTGCAGTGGTACTGTACTATGATGTCCTTAGGATGTCTGTCAGTAGCCAATGGTGCACATGTTAAAAGCAGATGTGACCTCCCACACACACCATGTCTGTGAAGATAATCCCGATTACAGTAGCAATAGTCTGCAAATATACCTACAATCAAGGGAGCCCGCAGGATTTTTTGCAGGGGGGTGCAAACCCAAGCCCCACCCATGCAGCCCCACCCCTCGGATATCCCCGTCCACTCAGCACCACCCACACAGCCATTCCAGTGTCCCATTACTTGGCTATTTCTCCCCAGTTGTCATAGACACTGTTCAAATCTCTCAGTGTGCATACTGTTTTATGCTTTACTTCTACAATGATTACAGATATTTGGATTTCATTTACAACTTTTATTTCAAATTTTATAGCACAAACACTGATAGACATTTACTAAACCTAAACAATGAAAACAGACTTGGCATTAAAACTTCTCTACCTTTGAAACCCACATTCACTGAAACAACATTGAAACCCGCATTCAAAGAAAATGCATCTGGCCAGTGGCAGGGTAAGTTTACCTTTGGGCTGTTTTCAAATCACAGGCTCCTAGCACACATTTTTCGAACCATGGAAAAGTTATTTCATTCATTGTCCTGACTGAATTAATTATACTATATAATAATTGAATTATATCCCTTGTATAATACAGCACCACTTGTTAGAGTGTGTTTTAAATTTATAGTTCTGAACATCTTTCCTTTAAACAATAAAACAAATCATATGAACCAATAATGACAACCTGCCCAATTCAGAACATTTCAACCATAAAGGACCACTCTACTCAAACTTTTGTCATACAATCCATCAATATCAATTAATATGCAGAATCTTTGCAGAAGTAAAAGTCATCTGAATAATTCCACATTAAAGAGATCTGAAACCAGTGAAGAGGTTGTTGCTAGAAAACAACTTTATATTTCAGTGTTTAATCTACAAATTCAATGCCTGCTGCCCTTGAAGAATAAATTGCCTACGTTATATTCAAAAAATGGTAAGCTGGTATATTGCAATAGGGAATGGGTGGCAAGCTGAAAAACAAGTTCATAGTTATTAGGCATCTCATCCAAAGGAGGACATACAGAGGACTGTAGCACTTCACCTCCTTAAAATACAAATCTACATGTTGTGGGAGTAGAACCTACAGCCCTCTGTATCAAGATGCAAGTATGCTACCTGCTGTGCTGCTTTAAAAATTCTACACCACAATAGTGATACCATTTGTTAAACAAAGCAGTTGCACATTTTAAGTAGGCTTAGTATGAGCAGCAGTAAACTTCTCTTCCCTTGAAGCTCACAATTCCTTGAAAATGCACTTGAAAATAAAATCCACCTGCTAACTCTAACTAGGGCATTTCACTCTCTCTCTCACACACACACGTCAAACTCTTAGTGCAAGAAATCTGGACAAAGCCCAAAATAAATTGGAACAGATTATAAATATTGCTGTCATAAACTTAGAACATTGCTAGAATCTGCACCTGTTTCTGACAAAGTACCTTCTTGATGACACACAGGACAAATACATATTTGTGCAGTTATTCAAACCCAGACTGTTTTTAAAATAAAAAAGTCACTTACTACCAATGGACAAATTACACTACCAAAGAAAAATAGGTAGCAGATCAGTAACTACAAATAGGTCTAATTAAAGAGCTGAATAATATTACCTATGTACTTTCCTCACATTGCGACTCAGCTTCTTAACTACTACAATTTGTGCCAAACCTAAAGTGCTGAGAGCAAAACAGAATAATGGAATCACTGGAGATAACTGAAAATAGTTTAGAACATTACTTTGCTAAAATATTATGAAAACAGCATGAGCTACAGAATTTCTTGGGAAGAAATTGAAATGCAAAGCAACATTAGTCAACCATTTTATTTACAACCCCATGGGTGCTTTATATAATGAAATAAGTACTTTGCCTGCAATTTCATAACATACATTTTTGGATACCTACTGTACCACAATGTATACTAGGTGGCCTCGTATACTTCAAATACCATTTTTTTTTTCAAATAAGGAATAAAATGTATTGTTTGAAAAGTAATGTATTTCTATAGTCACCTGCAGATATATTTTACAGGACTTCATATAAACTTATGCACGTCTTCCCACGTCCCAGTCACTCTAGGGGTCCCGCAAGGATCTATATTAGGCCCATTACTCTTCTCCATCTTTACAAATGACCTCCATTCTGTAATTCCTCAAGCTGACTGTATCCAATATGCTGACGACTCCACACTCATATGCGCTGCTGCTTCTCAATCTGAACTTCAGTCACTAACCCAAATGACCTTTAGTACAGTTGAAAACTGGCTCCTACAAAGACGTCTTATCCTTAACCCCAAAAAATCAAAAATGCTACTATTTACCCCCACCCGCAGAACCTCCCCACTTAACTTTACTATTACTTCAAATGACGGAACTATAATATCTCCTGAACCAACCACCAAACTACTCGGGGTACTAATAGATAACAACTTGTCCTTTGAACCTCACATTAATAACACCATAAAAATAGTAAACAAGAAACTAGGTTCCCACTATAGAATAAAACCCTTTCTTACACCTCCAGCCAGGGTTACTATTGCTCGTACCCACCTCATCTCTACCTTGCTCTATGCCTCCCCTATCTATACCAAAATATGTAGAAGTAATCTGAGTAAACTTACAGCCTCCTACAACAATATTGCCAGATTTGCAGCTGGGTCCTCCTATAGAACTCATCACTGTATCAATCTGAATCAGTTAGGATGGTTAGAGCTGCCAAATTTAATACTTTTCAATCAATTAATAATAGCCCATAAGATCCTGTATTTACCTCAAAATGCAGCCATACTTACATCCCTATCATCCCCTATAATAATCTCAAGACCTTACGCTCAGCTAATAACCTACTTGTACAAATATCAAAATCCAACAACTTAGCTGGTGACACCTTGTTCTCCAATACAGTAGGTAAAGCCTGGAACATCCTCCCTAGCCAGCTAACCTCAATATCCTCTGTCAGCTTATTTAAAAGCAAGCTTAAACCCTACCTCAAATCACACTGGTTATGCCCCTGTGTTAACCCACAGCACCTGAATATTAACTAGACTCCCACAATTCCTAGCCTCCCATGATCATGATCTTGTGTTGTCTCATTAATTTTTAGTGAGCTTAACCTTCCTTAGGATTTTTTCTCGTGTAAATATGTATATACTGTGGAATGATCAAACACCTTCATATAGTATCACAACCTATGTGTTAAATAACACTAGAAATCCATCCTTGTTTGCTGTTCTTCTATACTCTATTTATTGATCTCTAGTGTTTTTCTTTCTTTGTTTTGTGTGTGACCTTAGTATCTCTTATCATAAATTACTAGGTGTATCTAATTTTGTAATATGTTATAAAGATTTGTACTACACCATTTCTAATGCAAATGTATTAGTCTTATTCATCTATTCTTAGATAAATTTTTCCTTTTGCCTACTGAAATATAAAATATATAATCTTAGGCTTGTACTATAATTGTTAAAACTTCTTATGTACCAAATTATACTGTTATTGTCTTTGTCTTGACCTTTTATGTTTTTGTAATTTGCGGAGCTTTTCTCCCCGGCCCTCCACTGAAAATGGACATATATCCAGCTGGACTAGCCCAGTCAACAAATGAAAAATAAAATAAGAATAAAATATTTCAGAACCTCTTACATTAACCTTTATAAAAATTTAAGTAAAGTTATATGTCTATGAATTTTAACTAAGAGCAACCATATGAATTTATTGGTGTGTGTGTGTGTGTGTGTGTGTGTGTGTGTGTGTGTGTGTGTGTGTGTGTGTGTGTGTGTGTGTGTGAGTGTTCAGGATGAGTAGTGAAACCATATGAAATCAAGTTCCTTATTCCTACTAGTATCATACTAAATTCAGTTAGTAAATATTTAACATTTAGTCTAGTTAATAAAACAAAGTTATTATTTTATTTCAATGAAAAATGTTTGTTTTTCAAGAGAATACAATTTGCTCCACTATTATAGTTGGTTGTAAACCGTCAAATAATATATTATGCTCTAGATCTTAAGACTAAATCCAAAGAAGTTTCCTTTATGATACCACCCTGATAGGATGCCTACCTTTGATGCTCCAAGAGCATTCAACTGGGGAAGCTAACCTCTAGTTAACACTACTTATCACTCCTAAAGTGGTACTTCATGAGACTTTGACCTGGGATTGCAAGCAGGCACCTCTTCCTCATTTCCTGGCTCCATAGTGCCTGACCTCACTAATCTATTGCTTGTGTCCAGTCCAGCAAGGCAGACAAACACCTTACCTCTGCACCAGTGGGCTGGTTGCTGTAAGCAATCCTGCCAGACTTTAATAGTATAGTCAGAGTATGCAGCAGTTTATTTCTTAACACTGAAGGTGTGGTTTCATTATCATAAATGTTAGACTACTTTTTTCTGCTATATGAAACTGTGCAAGGATAATTCAAATCAGAGAATTAAGAATAAAAAAGGTTGCATACATGTCTGCCTATTACAGAACTAAATGCACAGTTTCTAAAACTATTTTTTGGAAACACCACATTCTGGCCACACTTCAATGTTAATGCATCTAAAATGTAACATCCCATCACTATATTATAAGATATATATAATTTGATGAGCCACACTGCTTACATCAGCTTAGCTACTTAGATTTCACATGTGAAGATGGGCAGATGACAGGTGCAGACCTCATCAATGACTTTTAATCAGGAGCCCACCTTTCTCTTTGTATAAATGAAATATTTATTTTTGAGCATGTGCACAATTAAGGAAAACAATGTGAGAAAAATCCACATAAAAATAGCAAGATGTGAGATAGAAATCAGTCGACATATGTATGGGTGAGTCCCAAATAGCTGGAAGCTGCCTAACTACAGGTAAATCTTTTTGAATGATTCGCATTTTCTTTCTTTGTGGCAGCTTTATTACTGTCCTCCCTCCCCAGCAATGCTTACTCATTCTACACTCTCTAATGTACCTTTACCTTTTCATTCATTGCTTACTTTACTTCTGTTTTCAGCTAAGCTGGTGATTTCTTCCCTCATAAAAGGATTTTACTGCCTTTTAAGAATTTATGTAGAAATTTGATTTTTACTCCTAACCTCACACTGATGTATGAAGCAAGTCCTCTTTGTACTAGATGAGTGAAGATTTCTCTCCAAATTCTTATACCTCTGTACATAAAAGGAATGCACATAATTTTGGATACCTAGTGTGAGACACAAATACTTCTATAAAGGAGACAGTAACATCAAATCCAAGGTACTGGGCTCTCAAAATACTGAAATGTAAAATAAAAAGAAAGTAAACAGATGAAAATATCATTCAAGAGCAATCAAAATCAACACCTGTAGTAAAATGCGTATTATTTCCCATCCACCCATGTAGGAGTGATTTGCCCTCATATACCCTTCCCTTTTTTGTATACATGACCTCTGCAGTCACAATGTACTTTAGAGTACAATATTTATTTTCAATGATATTGTGCAATGACATTACAAGTCAGAGGGCATGAAAGTGCATTACCCATATGATAATAGGAGTAAAGCCTTGCATTACATCTTTCCTGTACTGTCTTATTTCAGAACAGTTTGACATTGAGATCTGTCTCTTGCTTCGGTGTTTAATATGTTGAGAATTAAGTATTCTGAATTCAGTATTACGGACTTTGGTATGTTAGATACCCTGTTGTTTTTTGGCTGGTACAGCTTTAATCATAAGTTATATATGTGTAACCGTATTACTAAACAAGCAGTCTGCATATGGATTCATAACATATTGAGATGCTCAGCCTGTTAGAAAAAAAAACACAATTGCTGAGTTGTTATAACTGAAAAAGTATTTTTGCAGAGGTACCCCCCTGCACCCCAATGCTATGGATGTCACCCTCACACTGCACTTATATATACTGATTGTAAGATCATATAAACTCAGAAAAAGAGTAAAATATAGTTTTAAGTATATATTTAAGAGGCTCTTGCATGGTCTGGTCTGCTTGCTTGCTTAAAATAAGTAAAATAAACAATTTCTGTTTCAGATTTTCCATGGCAGATGGCAATCTCAGATGCTGTGCTACTTCCATATTTACACTGAGTAAATCATAGCACTGTAAAGACTGTTCATGCAAACACAACACATGAAAATTTTTAACAAGCAAACTAAAAATGACCAAAGTGAGATCAAATTTAAGGGAAATATATTAATGACATATGCTGTGTCATTTGTCAGAAGTAGTTTAGAACTGAGAAATATGTTGTCTGAAAAGCAAAGGCAATGGCTACTATTTGAAGAGCACTACATAAGCAATGAGCAGGCCATAGCACATAGTCATACATATGCAGTATGAACTACAGCTGTTGACTGGATGGTGCTGACCAGAGTAAGATGTA
>NC_056730.1:721975210-722005210 GCF_019279795.1 Protopterus annectens | reverse complement strand
GCCACACAATGGACAAGGAACATGCAGGTAAGGCCTCAGGGCACATTAGTAGACCACAATTGTTTATCCATCTTCATCTGTAAAGTATCTTCATGCATATGTCAGAGAACATAGTCTGTTGCTGCATTGTAGTAATGAACAGATGTGCATAATCTCTAGTATTGTGGGTTTGTACTGTTGATGTACTGAAATGCTGCTCCCACCCTCTACCAATGCCACAGGTGTGGCTACTGACATTACATCTCTCACACAACTATGTAGGTCCCTCTGGTATACAACTTGGACAGCAGCCTGTAGCTGGTGAGTATAGAGTTGTTTTTTTCATGTTTGCCAATACACTGCCCATGTTATGGTCATGGTATTTTGCCATGCACACATTTAACACACCTACCCGTAATGCATGCTGTACATGTTCACTTACTGTTGCTGTTAACTGCACTGCATCACAGTGGCCACCATGGTGGCATATCTGAAGGGTATGTAAGAGTCCTGCAGTATACCTAACAACCTGTCAGTGCAAGATGTGTGGACAGAGATGAACATAATGGTGGGGTAATTGGCCTACAGTAGGGACATGTCTGAAACATTACCCTTATATAGTGGCTACAACAGTGTACCCACCACTATTACAATGGCAACTGTTACAGATCTACACAACGGCAAATCACAATACCACATTCCACACCTTTTACAACCTGTAATGTGATCCTAACATGAGAAATGAATGTGCAATATGGAATCCTATGTTAGGACAACAAATATGGGGAATACATACATTAAACACTGGAAGCATATATGTGCACACACTACAAATGACATATTGTGTAAGAAGCTTTTGAGGTACTGACAGCATTCACTCTTTTTGAGTACATACCTTCCATCAAGTACAGGGCCTCAATGTCACACCAAGTAATGGTCTGCTGTGCAAGAAGTACTTCTATGTCATTTGCCCACTCACCTGCAACTGAGGCAGCCATGGCTTGCACAATGGATCCCATATCCAAAAGGTAGCACTCAGGAGTGGGAGAAGTGGCTTTACCTCACCATTGCATATACCATTGCAAACAGTGCAGACAGTCATATACGTGACTATGAAGTATGGGACAACATTAATGTAGAAAATAATCAGATGCCAATCCAAGACAGATGACAACACATGTTGCAAACTGATCATGGAGGCTGCCCAGAAACATGCAGCAACACTGAGAGACTTGCAGAAATGTCTAGCAAGTACCGCTTGTGTAGTACCTGTGTTGACAATTGCCTGGAATCTGCATAAGTGTGGCCTATGGGTTAGGGTAATCAGATGGAAGAGTTGTTCCACAGGAAGCATCATCCAGGGCTCTCTACAGGTAGCATATGCATAACATCAAGTCTCCCAAAGGCATGTGTTGCAATGTGTAATGATGTGCTGAGACCAAGGCTGAAACCTACAGACAGTATTAATAAAGATACATGTGGTGCACAAGCAACACCTCACTCCACCTCAGACCCACCATCACCATCTTTACTTTGCTGGTGCCAGTGTACACCTTTAGGTTTGCTGTTGATTAGCAGGAACTAGGCTGGTAAGCATAGCATTCTGAATTGGGAACACTGCAAAATGACACACATGTGTGGCCCATAGTTGTCAAGCATCTGCAATAAGGCTGAGGATGGGGAGGGGGTGTCATCATGAAACACAACACTGAACGGAAGCATACATACAGTGCTTGCTAAGAATGGCTGTATCTGAACACAGTCAGCATCATGAAATGTACCTGACGTAACCCTGACTCCACAGCAATAGTGAAGGCACTGTGTGACCTCCAAGGTGCACATGAGCTGACCTTGCAATCCGACAGAGTTGGGGGACATTTGTAGGGCAGCATGACCAAATAATGACAAGTGAAGATGGGCCATGTTAGTATACCTCTTCCAGGAATAGTGACTGCTGTAGTTCACTTAACAGGTGCTGCAACAAACCATTGTGTTAAGGGTGTGCACATTTATGCAACCCATATATTGTATGCATCTCAATCAGCATCTGCACGACTAACACATTTGTTTGATACTGCATTTGATAGCACAGGTCATATGTCACATATCAGGTGTGTGTAATGTTAACATATGCAGTATTGTGGCCCCATTGCATATCATTGAAGAGGCTGGGATGTCAACAAGGGTGTGTACACTCCTTATAGCCACAGTAGGTTGTCAGTGTAATCAGATTTTATTGCTTATACATGTACTGCTGATGATGAGATCTGCAAATCAGAGGTCAGGCATTCACTACTGACATCTGTCCTCATATCATCCCAGGTATGTGTTAGACAAACACATAGGGGGTGTGAGCAACAAAGCAAACATAAGTACCACACATATATACATTCAGCAATGGTGTGTACACTTGTGAGGTATGGTGCACAGTAGATGCCAGGGTGATGAACAGGTGCACAGCAATACTGTGTACATGGGTGCAGTGTGTTTCAGGGGAAGGGGCATCACCTACTAACACAACTCATGCATCACAGAGATGTATAATGCTGGTAACAAGGACTGAATATAGCTGCAGTGCATGCTGTTGAGTGACATATATCATGCATGTTGACTGTTGGGTAATGAGAGGTCTGTGCAATATCTTTGTGCCACCTCAACTATAAGTGTGTGTGTGTGTGTGTGTGTGTGTGTGTGTGTGTGTGTGTGTGTGTGTGTGTGTGTGTGTGTGTGTGTGTGTGTGTGTGTAGAGGTAAGCAATGATGTACAGGTCTTAAATTATGTTTTTTGTTTTCCCTTCTCAGGTGGCGAGGTGGGTCAGGGTCCCTCCTGCAGGTAAACTGATGTTAGTGTCCATACCCGCCTGGGACTAAATACAGGGGATTTGAGTTCAACTATGGGAAGGAAAGTGAAGTTATAGGTGAAGAAGAAAATAATGGAATTAATGATTTTAATGTTTTTAATGATTTTAATGAAGGGTTGCATAGGTCAAACGATTTTTTAGATATGGAAGACCAGCCTCGAAGATCAGAGAGGCTGCGCAACAGGGGAATAAATCAGGGGGAACATCAAGAAAATTACAACGGAAGAAGCAACAGGAGAGGGAGGTATTAACGAACGAGAATACCTCGGGGGTTGAATATGTTAGAGATAGTGAAATTATGTGTATTGAATATTCTGCTGGGGAAAATGTTTGTGAGTTGGCCAACATTGAAGGGGGTAGTACTAATGTTTGCGTCAATTCGGTTCATGAAGTATGTTGTTTAACGGACGACAATGTCATACTACCCTTGGTAAACAAGGAAATGATAGATTGTGTAGGGAACGAAAATGCTTTGGTTGTCCCACACAGTAGTATTGAACGATTATATGAAGGAAGTTTTCATGAAATGGGTACTGTGTTTGAATATAGTGACAACAACGAATTTATTATCAAAGAAGGTAACAACTTCAAAGTTTACCGTAAAAACGATTATTGTATTTACAATTACACTGATTTAAACATTAATAATGAATATTTTGAGTTATTTTCAAAAGGGGTAAAATTTGTGCCAATGTTCAAACCTGACACTGTAAAAACACTGGTGGAAATAAAGATGTTCACTAGGCAGATGCACCTTAAAATGTTTTTTGCAGGGGGGTGGAAAAATGAAATGATTAATGTGAACAATTCTACCCCAGATAACAACAAATTTAAAAGGAAAAGTGCATTTATGCCCCCATTCCACAAGGAAGTGTTATGTTTTGAGAAAATAGTGGAGGCCCATACGAGAGAAATGTTAAAAAATTGTAAGGTGTTAGATGATAATTTAACAAAGAAAGAAAGAGAATTGTTGGACACCCTGAAAAAATCTGGGTTGTATAGATTTATGAAGCCCGACAAGGGAGGGGGCACTGTGATTATGACTAACACAGATTATATCTCTGATATCACAGCATTATTAAATAGGGAAGAAACATATAAAGCTGTGTCAAGAAATGAAATTAACAGGGCTTATATGAAAATTGATGTGTTTTTAGATGATGCCCTTTCTCAGGGCTCAATAAATGAAAGTGATTATAATTTCTTGGTAGTTAAATTTCCAAAAATACCGACACTGTTTGGTATCCCGAAGACTCACAAGGGTGCTGACAGATTGGAATGCAGGCCTATTGTAAGTGCAAGGGGTTCTAAAACTGAACCCATAGCTGCTTTTATTGACATTTCATTAAAAACTATGTTTGACAACGTTGAACACATCATAAAAGACTCGTGGCACTGTTTGAAAAGGTTTAAAGATTTAGGAAAAGTGGAGGGAGATTTTGGGTTTTTGACCATAGATGTGGTCAACTTGTTCTCAGTCATTCCGCAGGAAGAGGGCCTGGAGTTATTTTTTGAAGCCATGGTTAGAGTGGTTTGTTTAATGGGCAGAAAATGAATCTCCTATTAGACATGATGGAAGTAGTATTGAGGAATAATTTTCTGATTTTTGAAGGTGACCTCTTCCAGCAAGTTTTAGGAGTAGCAATGGGGGCGAAATGTGCCCCCTTGTTTGCCAATCTTGGTTCTATTGACGTGGGAGAGGGAACACATTTTTATATCCAATAAATATCAGGAAAAAATTCTTATGTACAATAGGTTTTTGGACGATATTCTGATATTATGGAAAGGGGACCAAGACTCAGCAAAAGAATTTGTGGAGTACTTGGGAAAAACAACTAATTTTTTGAAATTCACTTTCAATTGGAAAAATGAGAGTATTTCCTACTCGGATGTATTGATATGTAAAGAGGAGGGGGGTTTTACAAGCAACATTTTTAGGAAGGAAAACTATTCCAATTCCCTTTTGCATTTTAATAGTTATCATCCTTTCCATCAACGTAAGGGATTAATTAAGGCCCAAATGGTCAGAACATCTAGGTTAGTAAGTCAAGAAGAGGACTTTAAAGATGAAATGTTTAAACTGATCGGAATGTTTCTTGACCGTGGATACCCTTTAAAACTGTTATTAAGTGTTAAAAGAGACATAAATAGAGAGAAAAGGTAGATATGCCCCGATTTTATTGGGTGGACTCAATTTAAGAGAAGTCAGGGAAAGCAAGAAGGAAGGACAGAAGGATGGCCTATGTTTAGTGGTAAAATATAATGGGATGACATCTGCCCTTATTGAAACAGTTAAGGAAGTATGGAATTTTTCTTTAAGCGACGAGGTAAAAAAGATTTTGGGCAATAATCCCAATATAGTGTTTAGTAGAGGGGAGAACATGAAAGATATTTTAGAAAAGAATAAATTAAAAAATTACAGGTCAAACATGAGGAAATGTGGTTTCTGCAGATGGTGTAGGTTTGTGAACGAAGGATCATATGTGTGTGTTGAAGGGTATAAATATACCATCAAATGTCCGGGACAGTGCAATTGTTGTACAAAAAATCTTGTATATCTCGCCTCCTGTTCTTCATGTAATGCCTACTACGTAGGCAAAACCATCAGGAGGCTTCGAGATCGGATTTCTGAACACCTAAGGTCCATTAAAAAGAAAGATTTGCACAATGCACTGTATTTGCACACTACAAAATGTAAGGTTTTTAAAAAGTTTTTGTTTTTTGTTATAGGTCGTGTAATTGATTCGGGTGAAGGTGGGGATGTGGTCAACAAGGTTGGTGCTTTAGAAACGGAGTGGCAAATTAGATTAGATGCCTGTAGACCCCCAGGGTTAAATGACCACATCTCCATCAAGCCTATTTTAAAATTAAGATCCCAGCAGATATAATTCAATTCAATTTAAAGGGCTATTATACAATATATTTTTTAAAGTTTTTTAAAGTGTTTGAGTGATTAATGTTATTAACTTTGGAAATTTTGAATTTATTTATTATAATAAAGTTAATGTAATTAATGAGTTATAGTTTTTTATATACATATCAGAACAAAATTTATGTATTGAGGAGTTTTTAATTAATGAAATAGTTGTATAAAATTAATGTTTTCTATTTTATTAATTATTGATTGTCATATAAAATGCATTTCTGAGTGGGAGGTGTTTGCTTCAACCAATTGTAATGTGAAGGAGGGTATTTAAAATGTTTAGAGATGCCTGTTTGTGTTATGACTCTGAAGATGCCTAACTGTTTGGCGAAAGCATTCTATAGTGCTTAGTCAGTCTGTACCTGCATTTGCAACCTCTTGCCTGTTCTAATAAATTCCTGTTGTGTGCTACCTCCGTGGTTTGGCTGCTGGACTTTGTGGTATCCAAAGTTTTTTAATCAGAATTTATTACTTATACATGTACTGCTGATGATGAGATCTGCAAATCAGAGGTCAGACATTCACTACTGACATCTGTCCTCATATCATCCCAGGTATGTGTTAGACAAACACATAGGGGGTGTGAGCAACAAAGCAAACATAAGTACCACACATATATACATTCAGCAATGGTGTGTACACTTGTGAGGTATGGTGCACAGTAGATGCCAGGGTGATGAACAGGTGCACAGCAATACTGTGTACATGGGTGCAGTGTGTTTCAGGGGAAGGGGCATCACCTACTAACACAACTCATGCATCACAGAGATGTATAATGCTGGTAACAAGGACTGAATATAGCTGCAGTGCATGCTGTTGAGTGACATATATCATGCATGTTGACTGTTGGGTAATGAGAGGTCTGTGCAATATCTTTGTGCCACCTCAACTATAAGTGTGTGTGTGTGTGTGTGTGTGTGTGTGTGTGTGTGTGTGTGTGTGTGTGTGTGTGTGTGTGTGTGTGTGTGTAGAGGTAAGCAATGATGTACAGGTCTTAAATTATGTTTTTTGTTTTCCCTTCTCAGGTGGCGAGGTGGGTCAGGGTCCCTCCTGCAGGTAAACTGATGTTAGTGTCCATACAGACTCTGGCAATGATAATAGGTATGGCGAGGCACAGGCAAGGTTGTCAGGGGCTGAAGCTGTGCCATCGGTTGACATCCCACCTTCTATCCACCCCATCCCCACACACACAGTCACAGTGCCTATACATACCCCATCACCAGTGACCACAGATGAGGGACAGTTGGCGGGTGGTGACATGGGACAGGACAGTGTGGTGACTATGGCATGTGTGTCTGTACACAGCAGTCATAGCTGGATGACTGGCAAGGTACAACATAGGCAGATGTACAGGGGTGCTCGTAGGAGGGCTGCTGGCCATCATGTCCCTGGCAGAAGTGCCACAGCATGTGTCACCAGATGCATATTTTGGGCCATCATGGCGGCACAGGCACGTATGGAACATTACACCAGACAGAGTCTGAGGCTCCAGAGGGCTACTCATTCTGCTGTACTTAACAACATCCATGATCTTGCAGGTGCCCACTGTTATTTTGCAGAGGTCTTGGATAGATGGTTGGGTGAGATGGTGGGAATCCTCGACTGTGTGTTGTCTGTGTTAGAGCGTATAGTAGGAGTAGGATGACAGACACATGGACATAGGTCAGTAACACCAACAGGTGGAGGTCACGTGGATGTGCAACACGTCACAGCTGCTGCTGTAGTGGCAGTACCAACACCAGCACTGCAGGGGGTTGCTGTCCACACCACAACACAGCAGACCACATGCACTTGGTCCTGGCTGTTCCCAACAGGGACGCAGATCCAGCGGACATTTGTCATCATCAGGGGAGAGTACCATATCTGAGCTTCTATCTGGTAGTGCCCGTGGAACCCCTGGCAGGCACAGTTCTCTTGTCCATGGCCGGATACAGTGAACTGTACACCCTGCCATGTACGGTCTGCGGCTGTCCAACAAACCCTTGTATAGGGCAGCCACATGGCAGAACTGTGTGCATACACACACACACACACACACACACACACACACACACACACACACACACACACACACACACATCACCAACACAGCTAGGGCACCTCCATAACTACACACACCATATCTACACAGCCCAGTTGATGAAGAACCCCCTAACACACACACATGATGTCAACCAAATGGCTCAGCCTAGGTCTCTGGCAAACCCACAACACACGCTGTGCATATGATGATACCTGTGCCACATCCCTGTCATCCATACCATTGATGCAGGGACATGTTAATATGGTTCTGATGCACAGGGTGAATGTACTAAGGTTTAGCAATGTAATGCTGTTTAATATGTTTTCAGCTGGAAAGTTTAATGCTTACATGTCAGGGTGTGTAGCTCTCCAGCCATGATGCATTATAGCTGTTATTAACACTGACTGATTGCGGTCTCCATAATGTATTCAGTTTGTATTGTAGGTGTCTATGTGTCAGTGGGATGTTGGTCTGCTGCTGTTTCCTACAAGGGGTATGGCACTGTGGTGACACATTGACTGTGTAATATCCTGGGTACAGCTGAACACAAATAACAGGTTTGTATAACAGTTAGTGCATGTGCCACATGGCTGATAGGTCTGAGGGGTGTATACAGGTGAGTGCATGGTGGCTGATGTCAGCAGCTCTTCTGCAGTGGACAATGGTAAGTGTACTGGGTGGCACACACCAAATGTTTGTGAATAACACACACACACACACACACACACACACACACACACACACACACACACACACACACACACACACACACACACACACACACACACACACACACACACACACACACACACACACACACACACACAGAGGCTTTGGTGTTGATGCAATACACAGAGAATACTATACACATGGATGTACTTAATTTTGCAGTGAACTCATTTTGGCCTATGTAATTCCACCAAAACAAACTAGGCAAAACATCACATCAGTAAATGATCAGTCTGCCAGTTTAATGTGATTGAGGATGGTACTGGTGGGTATATGTTCTCCTCCCTAATGTAGTGCAATCCTGGAGTTGGCAAACATAGGTGTGCCGGTGTGGGTGGCACAGCCCTTTACTTTGAAGGGTGTGGGGTGGCGTAGAACCACTCATAGTGTGATTAACAATTACTTAACCTGTTAAGCTTAACCTGCCCTACACTGATCCTCTCAAAAACTCCAGCTTTACTCTGTAGCATATTGCCTACTCCGAGGTGATCTCTGCCTAACATATAAAGCTATGTCAAACCCAGAGCTGTTGGACATGCTACACCTAAAGAAATCCCAATGCCTCCAAGCTACACACTCAAGGGACCTAAACCTTATCACCACAATAAACAGGACTTACTGGAGGGATAGATTCCTGTCTCAGAGACTTCCCATACTCTGGAACAGGCTACCCATCTATGTCAAGCAAAGTTCCTCATTAACATTCTTCAAGAAAAATCTTGATGAGTGGATGGGAAATAGGAAATACACCCTGGGGATCACTTCTGTGGCTCTGCTCGAAAGGGGCACAAGAAATTAACTTTCTTGGGTTGGAGTAAGCCAGGGAACTGTGTTGGCTAGGCTTACTTAGGCCCTTGGGCCGATAGCCTAGTACCTACCTATGAACATAAACTGTACAGTATTACAGCAGACAAAGTGGGGGGATACTCACAACAATAACCCCAATGAGGGTGGCTGTGCCCACAATATCCAAATCCAACTATCTATACCAACTCCAGTATCACTGTACAACTGTACAGTGGGGAGGAGGGCATTTAAACATCTACTACTAGTTTTGATGGAATGAATTTCCACAAGATGATTCCTTTGAAATGTTAGCTTTTGCCAGTCAAGTTCTCAGACAAATGATCTTCTGGGACATGTATTTTCTGCAAACTGAAGTAGATCCTTTCACATACACACACACTTACTTGGCAACACTGAGAGTCGAACCTCTACCTAGGTACTTATTGCCACTAATGTGTTTGACCTTAATTGCACACACCACACAGCATTTAGGATGAGGTGTGTCTTGAATTTCTAGTTAACTGAAGAACATCACCAGGCCTTGTACAGTATGGTAATGGGGGATGTACTGGGTGTTAATGAACAATACATAGTATGACATGCTGTCATATAGACATAGCCAAACACATAACAGTCATATTCACATCTGAGAGACCTGGGTTTATCAGTGCTAACTACCTTGTCAGTGAGTCAATGTGCACACAGCACATGCATCATTAGGCTGGATAGTATAATCAGTTACCTGTATGGTTGATGGTGACAATGGTCCTCATACAGTGGACCTTGGGACATATACTGGGGGTACCATGGTGTAAAGACAGTATACCCAGCACCCACACCCCACATTGGATAATTTACTCACTGAAACCCATGATAATGCTCTGACATACCCACAATCACACATTGACCAGGACTGCAATACAATCCCTTGTCTATCTAATCAGTGCTACTACAGGGATATGCATTTACTGAACATGCCACAGGGATAGTAGGGTGAGGGTTTTCATGGCTCTCCTAATGTCAGCAACATCAGTATCCCTTATAATCTATGGCAAGGTGTATTATATTTGGATAATGTGGCCTCAGAATGCTGTATCCTACAAATATACACACTTGCACACATACAAACATTTGTCAGGACTCAGAGGGTAACCCATGCCTATCTACCCATTTGTACAATAGTGTTATGCTGGTACTGCAAGCTCCAGGTAGCCCATAGGGTGAAGAGTGTAACAAGGTACATTTAATGTCAGTTACAGCAGCAGCCATTTCTAACTATGGCATTGTGGGTGTAGTGGGTGAGAAGGCCCTCAGGGTATTATCAACTACAAGTTTACAAACACACAGACACTGTTATTTTCAGTAATGCACACTGACACATTTGTCAGTACTGGGTTCCATAGGTTCAGGTGTTCCTAGGTGTGTACCAGGCTAATGGAGAGATAAGAAGAGTAGGGGATGTGGGTACACTGGTATCATGCCATCTGACATTTGTCAGCAGGCCATCTATATATATTTATATATATATATATATATATATATATATATATATATATATATATATATATATATATGTGTGTGTGTGTGTGTGTGTGTGTATATATATATATATATATATATATATATATATATATATATATATATATATGTGTGTGTGTGTGTATAAGGGTCCCCTTCGGTAGATCAAACTTTTAAACGTTCGAAGACGATATGGCTGAGACCATAACCTCGAACATTTAAAGTCTGAATGGACTGAATGGAGATCCACATACAGAGCAGGATGGGAAGATTTCCCATTTCCGCAATGTAGTGCGATCTCAGAACTGGTATATTTAAGTAAGGGGGGTGCAAGGGGTGCAGGGGGGCTGCAACAGTTTAATTTTGTTTTTTTTTTCTTTTTTCTTTTTTTACTTCAGTGTTCGAACTATTACAAGTTCAAACATATGGTCTTGGCCATATTTGGTTTGAACTTGTAATATGTTCGATCTACTGAAGTAGAGCCATATAGATATATACATATATATATATATATATATATATATATATATATATATATATATATATATATATATATATATATATATATATATATATATATATATATATATATATATATATATATATATATATATATATATATATTGTGGTATTGTATGAGGAAGTCGGGAGTTGCAGAAAAGTATGTAAGAGTGGTACAGAATATATAGGAGGGTAGTGTGACAGTGGTGAGGTCTGCAGTAGGAGTAACAGATGCATTTAAGGTGGAGGTGGGATTACACCAAGGATCAGCTCTGAGCCCTTTTTTATTTGCAATGGTGATGGACAGGTTGAGAGACGAGATCAGCCAGGAGGCCCCATGGACTATGATGTTTGCAGATGACATTGTGATATGTAGTGAGAGTAGAGACCAGGTTGAGGAGACCCTGGAGAGGTGGATATATACTCTAGAGAGAAGAGGAATGAAGGTCAGCCGGACTAAGACAGAATATATGTGTGTGAATGAGATGAAGGATAGAGGAATGGTGAGGATGGAGGGAGTAGAGTTGGCGAAGGTGGATGAGTTTAAGTACTTGGGATCAACAGTTCAGAGTGATGGTGAGTGTGGAAGAGAGGTGAAGATGAGAGTACAGGCAGGGTGGAATGGGTAGAGAATTCTGTCAGGAGTGATTTGCGACAGACGGGTACCAGTAAGAGTGAAAGGGAAGGTCTACAAGAGGGTAGTGAGACCAGCTATTTTGTATGGATTGGAGACGGTAGCATTGCAAAAAGGCAGGAGTAAGACCTGGAAGTGGCAGAGTTAAAGATGTTAAAATTTGCACTGGGTGTGACAAAGATGGACAGGATTAGGAATTAGTATATTAGAGGGTCAGCTCAGGTTGGTTGGTTTGGAGGCAAAGTCAGGGAGATGAGATTGCATTAGTTTGGACATGTGGCGAGGAGGGTTGCTGGGTATATCGGGAAAAAGATGCTTAGGATGGAGCTGCCAGGTAAGAGGAAAAGTGGAAGGCCTAAGATAAGGTTTATGGATGTGGTGAGAGAGGACATGCAGTGGATGGTGTGACAGAGCAAGATGCAGAGGACTAGAAGAAATGGTAACAGATGATCCTCTGTAGCAACTCCTAATGGGAACAGCCGAAAGAGAAGAAGATGCCATAACATGTAGTGGAGTCATACTTCAGCACCAGTAGTCACAACCTCTTAGTCCAAGGGGATGTAATGTAAGTATTGCAGGTATAAATGTAGAATGTTGCTACAGTAACAGGGGTTGTGTCAACAGACATGTTGTGTAGGAAGTCACTTCTGATACTGACATGTACACCATCAGTTACTGACAGACATCATAAGATCATCATAGTGAAGTACCATACAAATCACAGTAATGATCCTGTGGAATACAGCAGAGATATGACCAATAAACGTGTACAGTCTGACACAATCTGGTCAATCCAGATGCATACACAGATTTCCTTAGTGGAAGACGTGTGGACCAACCCTGGCAAAGTGGATGCTTACAGCCATGTAAATGGGGATATCACAAAAATACTGGAATAGATAAGCTCACACAGTTGATGCATTCACACACTCCTGTCTATCCTAACACATATTAACCGGAGGAGCAGAGGTCCCCAGCCCACATATGTCCCACTAGTTAGTGACATACATCTTCACAGCATCCCACTGCTTTTTCATAAATACACAACACTTATGGTGGCCAGGCAACAGTACATCTGACAAATATCTGGACATAACATCACACTAGGTAAATACACTGAGCTTCTAGGCATGTCACAAAGCACTGTGCAAACTACAGGCTGACTGGTACAACACTGACCCAAGTTTCCTATGGGGGGAATACACATGTACTTGCAAATACAGCAAGCACTACAGGCATGTAACAGCATGGAGTAACAGACACCAGTGTGAAAGTGCATACCCACAACCAATCTGAACACAGTCACAGTCACATTATGATAAGCCTAATTAATAGTACAGTATATGGACTGTGTGAACAAAACCATCTTCATATGTGCCACTCATGTACTAACCCTACATATACTGGCCCAATACACAGTGTAGTCTGATGCCTGACTGTGGTATGGGACATGTCTCAGTCTGGCCCTACAAATCTATATGCTGATATGGTACTGTAAACTGGAGCAGCATGCAACATCAGATAGAATAGAACCAAGAACAATGACATCTACCATAATCTGTACACAGGCCAAGTAACATATTTACAATACACACTCTGTCAACAATCAGCATAAGTACACAGACCTCACTACTATACAGACTACAACAGAATGTGCAGGTTTTGTCCTCAAATATAAAGCCTACTATACATAACATGTCTAGCAGTCTGATATCTCACTGGCTTGTTATCAGGTATGATGTCAGTAAATATTGATATACTGTACATATACACCTCTTACTGTATGACATATGGACAAAGGGTGACAGACTTGGGGGACAGAGGCAAAAACACAGGGCCAATATTGACATATTGCTGTGATAAACTGAGAAAATTCCTGGTGTAACAGGGTTTGTTTTGACATATCTCTTCTGAGGGATATGAAGTCAGTAACTCACATGGATGTTACCATGTACTGACTGCTATCATCAGAGTATGCTACTGCATTTCTAAAGATAGGAAACGTGTGGGTAACACATCACATGCAAGACTCCAAACTCTGGCCAGTCTGAAGATAGCCCTACAGGTGAGAGTTTCCTCAACCACATAACCCTGTCATGACAGACTTTAAATCATGTAGAACAGCCATATCCACACAAACCCTGTTAAACCAACCCAACATTACTTCAAATGTAGAATAGCAATAGTTACATTCTGTCCCCATGTCTGGAACATCCTCCTCCTGTTTGTTGGCCTGTCTCCACAGTATATGTTATAAGAGGTATTTCCAACTACCCTCTGTGATGCTGTTTGTCAGACACCCACATGAAGTCCTGCTCACAGTGAAGGAAAAGGGCCAGCACCCACATGAAGTGCTTAGTTATAGGAGTGTATTTCCATGCAACTGGCTATAGGAATGATACCACAGCTGTTCTACATGCATTTAGCATGTGAGGCACTGCAATTCATGCACAGGCCATCAGCTGATCATGAGTATTACTTACAAAACTCAGGCTGCTGTCTATGCAAAACAGATGTACTTTTCCACATCCACCAGAAGGGAGAGAGAGAGACAGAAACAAAGTAAGAAAGGAAGGGAGTAAGAGAGTAAGAGCCAAGCATGTTTGTGTATGATCCGTGGGTGGAGAGTGGTATCTGCGTATTATAATGGTTGTCTATATTGTTTACCAATCCATACTGTCACATAGTAATTGCACATGGCTGTACACATTTATGGCAGAGGATTGTCTACAACAACCTCTACAGTGTTTGAAAACTATTGGCCTTGTAATGTGGACATTGGAATATATAAGTCCTCAATATAATGAAGTAGCAAAACCCAGACTGCAATGGATCCTGTCATTACACAATCACCTCAACAGGATACTAATGACACACAATTACCATTAAAGAGTCTCAAACCCCTACCTGCCTATGTATTGTTATTACAGTGTTACACATTTATTGCATGCACCATGGAGCTTACATGTTAGAGAGCTGTCCAAAGGTATCTTTGAAGGTGAGTAACATCAGCAACAGTGCTAAAGAAGGGGCAAGGGAAGTGTAGTAAGTGTGAATGCCCACAAAAGCAGGTGTCAACGAAGACACACACACTGTCTCAGAGAAACACACACATTATCACAGTGGGCTGGATCAGGACTAGCCCTCCTACCTAACAAATTTGCCACACTACAGTATTACTCAGTTATCGCAAGCGCCACAGAGCTTATATGGCTGAAGCATGGCCAAAGGGTTATTTCAAGGTAAATGACATCAACAGGCGTGCTAAAGTAGGGCAGTGGGAGGTGTAGTGAGTGTGAATGGCTTCAAAATCATTAATCTCCACACACACACACACACACACACACACACACACACACACACACACACACACACACACACACACTTGCCAGTACTGAGATGCATAGGTTCATTGCTTTACAGGTGTGTAGTAGGTGAATGGGCCTGAAGGCTGTACAAGGCTAGGCAAAGGGAATACCTTGGCATCAGGTCACATGACAATAGTCTCCAGTGTGGCTCAGGGGTGTAGTCCCTGGAGTGGTCCCCAGGAGTGGGCATTGTATTCACCATCCACTCATCTGGGTTACTATTGTGGGTGGCCAGTGATGTGCACTGCTTCCCATGTATGTGATCTATATTCCATAACATGGACAGTGTCTGGGTTGTGCACATATCCCACACAAATGTTCTTTGATGTGTGGAAGTGTACTTGAGGTCTCTGGGGCATGTTGTGTGGACAGATTGTTATCTTCTGATGTAGCATTCCTGACCTCATTTGGTGAGACCTGGCTATGGAACTGAGGTCATGCTTGCACCTAAATTGACAGCATGATATAGGTATTCAGTGGAGTTAGTGGCGTCTGTCCATACAGGGCATGTGTATAAGGCATGGTATTCCCTTTGTGGGTTACATTTGCAGACTCTACAGTTGTTGGAGGCATCCAGTGGGGAACATAGCAAAATGGTCAATGTAAGTATTTATTTGCCTACTGTTGGGATGAAACAGGTTGCCATGTCCTTTTACTTGCTGGATAATGCACACTCGGCCAGGAGATATAACACATCACAGTACTTTCTGATGTCAGTGGCATTGTTGTGGTCAACAGGCATGTAGTCCACTACAATCACACCGTGGTTGCTATCTGTGATGCAGTATACAGGGAACTACCAGTATAGTGGTTGTTGCCTAGTCAAGTGTGTATGTGTATGAGACATGGCTGGAGAGTGTTATCTGAGTAATAGAAGGGTTGCCTATATTGTTCACCAATCCATAATGTCAGATGTAGGTCTATGGATTGTCTACACCAGCCTTTCTGGTGTTTGACATCTGTTGTCCTTGTAAGGTGGACATTGTGACATATACTAGGTCCTCAACATAATAATCTAGCAAAACCCACCCCACAATGGATCCTGTTATTACACAATCACAGCAAACTCCACACAGGATACTGATGACAGACACATATACACACACACACTTGCCAGTACTGGGATTCAACCCCTACCTAGCTATGTATTGTTAGTATAGTGTACCATATTTATTGCACGTGCCACTGAGCTTATAGGATAGATGTTGTCCCAAGGTACTTCTAAGGTGAGGAACATCACCAGCCCTTGTAAATACTGGCATTGGGTGATGTATTGGGTGAGAAATCCCAAAAATAATTTTACCCTAAACACACGTTTACATTTGCTAGCTGTGAGGTTCAAACCACTAGCTAACAATCTTTTTGTTTCTTCAATCTTTACAAACCATTATTTTACACATTTACCACATGCACCACTGACCTGACATGGTTTAGGACTGGCAACAGGTGCTTGTAAGGTGGATGATATCTGCAGGACTGCTAAAGCCAGGCTCTGAGATGTGTACTGGGCCAAAATCTTTGAGGTACACACAAACACATGCCACAGATGAGATTCAAACCTACACCTGTGTAGTTACTGCTACTACATTGCTCCACATTTATGGCACGTGCCATGGAGCTTACATGTAGAAGAGCTCTCCACAGTTATCTTTGAAGGTGACTAACATCAGCAGAAGTGCTAAAGGAGGGGTAAGGGGAGCGTAGTAAGTGTGAATGTCCATAATATCAGATATTATCAAAGACATACACACACTCTTTCACACAAACGCACACAGTTTCACAGTTGCCATGTCTGTGATTAGAACTCCTACCTACCTTTTATGTTACACTATAGCATTATGCAGTTATCACAAACACCACGGAGCTTATGGGGCTGGCCCTTGTCTAAAGTGTTATTTCAAGGTGACTGACATCAGCAGGCTTGTGAATGGCCTTCAAATCATTCACTAAAACACACACAAACACACACACACACACACATATACACACACACACACACACACACACACACACACACACACACACACACACACACAGAGTATCACAGCTGCCATGTTGCCATGTCTGGGATTAGAACTCCTAGCTAACTAGTATGTTCCACTATAGCATTATGCAGTTATTGCAAGCACGATTTGGCCAGAGGGTTATTTCAAGGTGACTGACATCAGCATGAGTGCTAGCATGTGCAATGGGTAGTGCAGCTTGTGTGAATGGGCCATAAACCATTCCTCTGGAAACACACACACAACACTCAGTCACACACAACTTTACATTTGACAGGAATGGGTATACAAATGCTAGATGAATACTGATTTGTACTATCATGTTACACAGTTATCACAAGCACCACAGGCACTATAGGGCTGAGGGCTACCAAAAGCAATGTCTACAGTGATTGACATTGGCACATCATGTGATATTGGCCAATTAGATGTGTGGTGGGTGGGACAGGCCTCATGATGGAAATCTCTCTGTCACTGTCTGTCTCTCTTTTCCCTACATCTCTGTGTGTGTATGTTTGATATATTATAGTGTCTTGGCCTTGAATATGTGTGAGTATTCATATCCATTGTGTGTGCAAAGCATGAATGGTATGCAATGTGGTGTGTGTGCACAGACATCTGCGACTGACAGATATGCATAGTCCACTGTTGTTGTCAGACATGGGCTTCATTTCTCTACATGTAGGAGCATGCCCAGTATGACCTTTTGTATTGAGTGTGAGAATCCATTCCAGGTAGGTTGTGCTCCAGTCCAGGATTTGGTGTTCTACACGTACAGCTAGCAACCTGTAGCATACTACCTGTTATCTCTTGGTGCTTTGAATGTCATGAACATTATTTCCCCCTGTGCATTTGGTTATGGAAGCTGTGGGCATGGCACTGCATGCTTCTTTTTTGCCCAGAGGGAATTTGCAACAGCCATATGTCTTTGCAGCTGAATGCCACTTCAACAATGTGTCTCCAACCAAGTGTACTGCAGAGAAATGCTTTGTCTCCTAGGAGACTGAACCCCCTCCCTTTCTTCACTTGTCCCACATTGCATGTCTCTGTGGATTACAATATTATGCCGATTCCCCCTGCTTCCAACCTCTGGCTTTCTATTTCAGGAAAACCCAATCACATCTCCTTGACTTGATCTTGTGCACCCATATAATGCATTCTCTATTCTGTAGGGAATATAGCACTAGCTCATCTAGTCTTTGGTCTTAACCTTATCACCACATCTCATGGATGCTTTGGATGGCTTTTTTTCTGGGTTCTCTCCAGCAGCTTGATGTCTGTTTCTGGATGACTTCCCAAACTGCAAAATACCTAATATTTAGCAGGACCAAGGCCCAGTAGAGTAGAACCTTGATGTCTCATCTTCTGGAATCTGTTACCTTAATAATGCAGTCTAGAATTCCCTGTTTGTTGAGTCCACTGCCCTTTCAGTCTGCTCCCGGTGATCCATTGCAGGTGAGATCACCATCATCATATCCCTTTTTTGATCTGTTGTTATCAACACTCTTCCATTTGTATTCCACAACAGGGTTGTTGTAGTCCAAGCACAGTCCTGTGCATTTATTCACACTGAACCTTAATTTTTATTTCTTCTTTCTTAACTTTCCTAATCTTTAGATAAATTATTCTCTCATCCTCTAGTGCTGCACATAAATTACATTTGTTAGCAAAGACTCAATTATCTTCTCTTTTCCTTTTGATATCCGTGAAATAAATGCATTGAAAACTGCTGGGCCCAGAAATGGTATAAGATACTCTGCTAGCCACTTTCCTTATTTCTTCCATTGCCACTTTTAACACAGTAATCTCTGTCCTGTCTTTCTACCATAGACCCAGCCTTTTCCTCAGTTGCCAGCTTATTTCCAGCCCTTCCAGTGTTTGTAGCAGCAACCAGTGTAAGACTAAGCACGAGAACTTGGTGAAGTCCAGATAGACTTCATCTACCAAATCTCCTGTAACTGATTCATTAAACTGGATGATGCCTTTATTACATTTCCTTCTGTCTGAAAAGCAATGCTGTTTGTTGTCCTGGTGATTGTAATCTTCCAGTAGGGAAATTAGACTTCCTCTCAGGATTTTTTCCATTTCCTTTCCTATTTCAAACCAGGGCTAACAGGCCTGCAATTCCATATGTTTTTTTCCTGTGCCTCCAACTCTTTGCACAAGGGAGCAACACCTGGACTTCTGCCCTTGTCAGTGACATGTTGGAGGCCAATATCAGGAATTCATACAGCACTGGGCAGACTCTTGAGGGTGCTGAGAGGTAGCCAAGCCAGTCCCTGTGTTTTATCCTCTTGTATAGCAGCCAGTTCCATTTGAATCTCTTCCATTCCTTTCCTGGTGTCTAACCACTGCTCTTTTCACTCTGCTCTACTTTAACCCCAGTTCAAGAACCTTATTTTGCTGTTTATATGAAGACCAAAATAAAGTATTCAAACAATATTACTGTTTTTCCCTAGTCTTCTGTATATCCTTTACTTTTTTCTTGGTCTGGTCAGGTCTGTCCTTTTCCTTATTTCTAGCATATTTTAAAACAAAAATGTCCTCCCCTTTTGGATCCCTTCTTTCAACTCTCTTTCAGCCTGTAACTTCATTGTATTCTTATCCTGTGTTGTTCTTCCATCTTTCCATTGATTTGTGCCTCCTCTACCTTGCTGTCCTCTTCCACCTCTTGTATGCCTCATCTTCGTATGTAGCCATCTTGACCTTCTTCTATTTTTTTGCATTTTTACATCTCCTTCAGATCTTTATTCATAGATGCAAGTACTATTTTCCTGATCCATTCCCACTGCTTTCTTAATCATGTTTTCCACAGTCTTTCAATTCAGTTTTGACTCTCATCTCCAGAACAATATAATCTATTCCCCTAAAATGAAGCACCATTCTCCTTATCTTTGTATTCATTCATATCCACTCAACTCTAAACCAGACAGTTGCCTTTTGGTACCTTCTGTTAAACACCATTGCTCTTCTCTGCTTTGGTAAAGACCAAGTTTAAAATTATTTGTTTTTGGCACAGTCATGTATCATTTAGATGACTGTCATAGGTAAGGATCCCATTTCCACTCAGTACTGGACCTCCAAATCTCCATGTCTGCTTCTGGCAGATTCAGAACCCCAGTGACTATGACTACCTACCCACCCACCATTTTTGTGCTCTGCTCTAGTCTCTCCTGTTTCTCCACTGATGTGTCACGAGACTGGTAGAACCTTTCATGTGCCAGCATTCCAGTTATTCCTCCACCATAACTGCCAATCTGGGGCTTAGCCAAGCTTCTGAGCCTGGTCACTCCTCATACCTTCATGTGGCCGTGTTCTTTGTCTTTTCTGACCCTAAATGTGATACTATCCTTTATGTATATCAATCCTTAACCTCCATCCCTGCCTTCTGTGGCATTACTGAACAATTTATACCCAGACAGCTCCTTGTCCCACCTCCTCTTGTCATTGGACAATATTTCTGTGATCCAGTAATGATATCTCTTCCCTCCTGAATAACTGTTTGCATTTCCATCTTCCTGCCCAAACTCATCATGCTGCATCACAGCAGTACATAGCCATGCTTAGAATAGCCCTTCTCTTTTCTTATACTATGTTTTCTTTCCTTTTTTCCTGTGTCTACTGTTTGAAAGTGTCCCACTCCACTTCTGAAATGACACCACCACACTGCTTTAATCAATTATTAGCATTATCATTGTGATGTACCTTTCCACAGTCACTATAAGTACTACTGCCTCTTCTGGGTAAGAATAAGATTGTCCTTGGCAAACTGCTAATCTACCACAGGTAATACTGTTGTAAATATTACCAATAAACACTTTCCCCAGTATCAGTCTGATATCTCCCTTGCCCCATTTGCTGCAACCTACATTATGTCATCTGGCAGCTCACAGGTGCCTACATCACAACTTGAGTTAAACCCTCTGAAGACCACCTTACTCACCTTCTCGCAATGCTTACTGAATTTAAGCTCCAAATCCATTTTCACTATAACCTGGTCTGTCCTGCCTACCTTCCTTGCCAAGAAAATAATCCCCTTAGTAACTTTCTCACTAGTATCAAGACTCTCTCTGTTCCGACACAGCATCTCACCTCTTCAATTCATGCCTTATGGTACTACCTTTCCCTTTAGTTTCACCACTCCAAGTTGTTCTCTCTGGCTGCATCACTTGCCTCTGTCCATGTGCTGTATACAGTCCCTTTCATATCCTTCCTGTATTAGTCTTACAATCGTTCTTCTTTGATCAGCCTTCGTTATCCATTCTTTCCTATTTGACCCAGTGCCCCGCACAGCATATTCCTCTCCTCTCTTGTTGCTCCTGTCTTATTGACTATGTTTTTTCCTTTCATTAGTTGGTACAACTCTCTTTACTTTTCCCCTTCAATTTAGTCTCTTTATATTTGCCCTTTTTTCCATCCCTTGCCTGTAATCTTCTAATAATCTTTGAACATGTCTTGTCACCTTCTGTTCATGTACGCACTCATTCCCTAATAATCATCACTGCTATTCTCTTGCGTCTCCCCTCTTCGATTCCAGTGTGCCTTTTCTTGCTGACCTAACCAATTCCTTGATCTACCATACTCAAAAGTTCTTTACTGTGCTTTTTTTTGGTCTTGGGGGGGTGAAATGGAATGAGGACTTCCAGCGAGATTAGTTTACTAATTATTAATTATTATTAATATTAGTTCACCATTTATTTATTTATCTACTAGATAAGTGGACTAGTCTGAAGACCAATTTCTGCCTCAACAAGGGCAGCTAGGGCATAGTCAAGTACAAAGAAAGAATAGATTGTATACACCAAATATTACATAAGATGCAGTACAATATTACATCAGGTGCAGTATATTCTTGGTCCACCATTTTATGTCAAGCTCTACATTCTGTTATGCAACACTTTGCAAGGAATCAGGCTACAGCCCTACATGCTAATCACATCACCCAACACTCTCTCATCTCTCTCTCTCTCTCTCTCTCCCTCACATTCTCTCACTCTTCTTGACCAGACATTTCTGCTCCTTTTATGCTATACCATTTTCCACCAGCTCAGTCATCTTCTCTGCCAATATGGAGATGTTCATATCACTGAATCCCGTTTGCCTTTCCATTATCCAGGCTGCCTAACTCTATCCCTGTCATGCCTTTACCTTGCTAGTACTATCTACAAGCCTTCCTCTTCTCTTTGTAGGTGTGAGGCTGCAAGATGGGTTAATATAGTCATTTTGGGATGAGTGCAGAGAGTTTTAATTGGTCACCCAGTTACCAGGCACTCACCAGTACACTGCTACAATACTTGGATACATGGCCGAGTCTCATCAACCCCAGTCTAAGCAAATCCCGATTAAAATTATTTGGGAATGTAAGACATGAAGACATAACATAGCATCACTGTAGATTTCATGTTATTTCTGTCATAGTCATCTTGTTGCTGTAGGATTTGATATATGTTATAATGATAAGCTCAAAGCTGTCTTGCAAATGTGTGCAGCTGGAGAACAGATTATCCAGAACTACCTTGAAGTGGTTTAGAGATTGTGACAAGACCATCCTGCTCCATCCGCAGCAGTATGAAATGACTTACAGAAGAGAGTTTTACATCTATATATGATTTAGTTTATCTGTATAGAATCAGGAATGACTGGAATATCACATCAAGGCTTCATGACTTGATGTTTCATTTATGTTAATAAAACTGTCTTCTACTTCTTGGGGCCTGGAATGGATGATGAAATTTGTTTCCTAGCATTTATTTCTCGATCATTTGCTGGCCATCAAACATTTATCAAAGATAATGACATATTGGCTCAGTATATACCTGCAGCTGACCACTAAAATGGAACTTAATGGTACCTGTTAATGTTCATAGCAGTTTTAGTGACAGCTATTTTAGCAATTTCAGTTGTATTAGCATATGGATAACACATTAAAAATGACAGCAGTTTCTTATATAAAGCAGAGATTTTTGAAAATTACCATAATAATCATATAAAATTTAGTCTGTATAGGACATAATGAATAACCTTACAAAACCTTTTTTTACAAAAACTATTTAACCAGTTCATGTTTTATTCTTGTTATGATGCTTGCATTTCTGACAGAAGTTGACATGTGTATGTTTACAAAAAGAACTTTCCTCTTTTACCTTCTAATACCCCAGTCCTTTCTAAAGCCTATATCCCTCTCTTGGCTTCTCCCTCTTCTTCCCATTGGAGCATCCTTATTTACTATTCACCATTCAGTTCCCTCCACTATATTTACTACAACTGCAGATATTTCAAGTAGTATCTTAAGCAAGGAATAATGCCTGACAGCGCGAGTGTTAATGTGTAATTAACACCGGTCCAGGGCTATTATGAGGCGTGACACCACAGGCAGAGGGCATGTACACCCCTGGAAGGGCATTAATTACACATTAACACACACCCTAGAGGGCATTGTTGCATTTAGATAATGGGCTCACTGTAAAACTGTTGTGTTTTACTTGCTTATTTATTTTTTAAGTACTATATTATTTTTTGTATATTTTTAATGTAAAATAGTTCCTCTGCCTATGGTTTCAAACTTGCTGGAGTATATGTTAATAGTGTTGGAGGAAGTATTTTACATCAAATATATATAAAAATAATATAGTGCTTAAAAGAAAATAAGCATGTGAAACAAAACAGTTTTACATACAGCCCATTCTCTCTCCCATACACCCATAAACAGTCTCTTCTGCTTTCACACACATACATATACACACAGAGTCTTCTCTGCTTTCATACACACATTCACTCACACTAGATCTGTCTCACCCTCTTTCTCAATCTCTCAAAGTCTCCAGCTGCTTTCATATACACATTCAGTGTCATTCTCTTTCAATATCTCTTACAGGCAGTCTCCTTTGCTTACATGCATGCATTCACTCACACATCACTCTTGCTTTCTCTCTCACTGTCTCCATCTCTCTCTCTCTCTCTCTCTTTTTCTCTCTGTCTCTCACACACACACACACACACACACACACACACACACACACACACACACACACACACACACAGTCTCTCTGCTTTCATGCACACATTCACACACACACATGCAGACAGAAACACAAAACATGATCGCTTACTCTCTCTCTCTTACTTACATGCATGCATACACTCTCACACAGACATAAGCACACACACACACACACACACACACACACACACACACACACACACACACACACACACACACACACACACACACACACATGTACCTTTGGTCTCTTTTTCTATATTTTACACTCACAAACAGAAAAAACATTGCTCAGTGAGCTTAAAATAATGGCAGCCATTCTGTTTAATCAGTCCAAGCTCCACTGGGACTTGATAAGCAGCCATGAAGCAGCGGACTCATTCTTTTCAGCGGCATTACTTGTTCATTAGCACCCTGCTGGAGAACGCTCGTTCTCTAATCAGGGTATTGATGTACAGTTTGCCCATTGTCTAAACTTTGTTATCTCATCTACACATTCTTTGTAAAAAGCTCGTGTGACTCTTATTTGATCTTTTGTACTCCTGGGCTGAACCTGAACAAAGGAACATTTGGATTGGTATTCTACACTGCTTAACAAAGAAAATCAATGAATTAATTATTAATTAGTTAATTAATAATCATACGGCAAATATAAAATTGCCGAAATGTAAACTAAATATTAAGTAGACAAAAACGAAGGCATATATCAGTGTCAATAAATAAATCACCTTTTTACAGTAATACATGCTTATAAACAATGGATTTTGGATTCTAATTTTTTATTTGGTTCAGTCTCTATATGCATGATTAATATTGCTCAAATTCTGCAAAACAGGAAACACAACTAACATGAAATCCAATGTTAATAACTGTTGACTTCCTTCAGGATTAATTATGTGTTAAAATAATTTTTCTTAAACTAGAAAATAATTTCTTGATATATTGGAACAAGCTTTATTTTTGTTTCTTAAAGAATGCAATGTCAACACTTGAGGGACCACATTTTAAGAAAATATACCCCCGGATTCAGCAACACTCCGTGTAAGATAGAGTTATTCTTACACGGAGCATCCCGTGTCCGTATAGAACAGCAGCGCACCTCGCATATGCATGAAGGTGTGCTGCTGTATTCCTACATGACATGGGTCTGTGTACGAGCGCAGGGGGCCTATCCAAGAGCAGTGTTCTTACAATATACACACCCCTTGCAATCCAGAGTTGCCGTATGGCAATACAAAAGCAGCAGAAGTGTCCGCGGACACCTGCTAGTGTCCGTGGACATACCTCTTAACCTCTTAGAGCAAAAAATCTGGACAAATCTTAAAATGATGGGGGGACAAATAGGAACAGATTTTAAATATTGCTGTTAGAATCCTAGAAAGCTGATAGAATAATAGGTTTTGCATTAGCGTGAATTTTCTGAAGGTTGTGGAGTCTTAAACTCAAATGTTTGTCATTATAATAATGTCGGTCCTCAGCTATTTGCCAGAAAAGTAGAGATTTTAGGAGGAACACACCAAAATATGAGGCAAAAATCTGGACATTCTGTGAAAATCTGTACAGGTGAGAGGTATGTCTGTGGAGCTTACCTCTCAACTAGTCTTGAAAGGTGTACAGATAGTTGACTCATATATTTTGGTGTGTTCCTCCTAAAATGTGTACCTCCCTGACTCCATGGGACCGAAACATTAAGCTAATGCAAAACCTGTTTATCCTATCAACTTTCTAAGTTTGTAAGAGCAATACACAGATAATGGTGCAGAAAGCAATGTGCAAACCCCAACAGTAAATAGAAATAAAACACATATGTATTTTTTTTTCTTGTCCACAATAAAGTTTAAGCATAGCTGAGTGGGAGTGCGCATCACGCAGCTATGCTCAGCCTAACTTACACATCCCAATGAGCCAAATACAAATATATGGCCAACACACTGTAAAGTGAAATAATGTAGTGGTTACAGCTTTCGCTTAGCAAATAAGCATTTGCAGTTTGAGTCCTCATTCAGTCCATTCATTTTTATCTGTTAAAAAAGCATGAAAATATATTTTGTTATCAGTAGGTAGTGAATAATATGTATATTTGTTAACCAGGGTAGTGTAGCAGGTCCGAATGTGAGGTATCAGTGTAGTACAGATGTGAAACCTCCATAGAAACACAAGTTTCCCATACAGCATAGTATTGTAATGAAAGCACATAGGGGAATGTTATGGAAGGTAGACATACATATCATAATATGTCATTTATGAGGAATCAACCCCACAATGCTGATAGTCTGTAAAAGGAAAGCTGAACAATGCTAACTTGTGCTCAGCTATGCTTAGCCTGTATAAGCATTACCTAAATGTAAATTCTAAGGAAGAATTAGCGTAGCTGAGCGGATTTGCACACTGGTAAGCAGTGCTTAGCATCTACCCCTTTAAGCAATGCATATGCCACCTAAGTGGGTTTGCTCTGTGCTTAGCTTAGCTTAGCATATTCAAAACCATTCAATCATGGCAAATGGCAGGAAATAGGCCGTATTTAAACCTCACAGATGGGAATACAGCTCATAACCAGTTGTAGCTTTCCACTGTAGGCACTATGGCTGGCGTTGGAGAGGGTGTGCACTTTCAAGCACAGAGCTGATGCAGATGGGAGTCCAGGGTCATAGTTGGACCCTTTGTAAAAAACATGATTTGAGACTGCTGCAGGACCAGTATCAGGGCTCCCAATACAAAGTGGAGGCCTGGGAAAGTCTCACCCATGATCTCACCAGTGCCACTGGCATCGCTTGGACTGGTGAGCTGGTCCGGCACCACTTTGCCGACTTGAAGCAGAGGAAGAGGGAGCTCTTGGACCAGTGCATCCAAGATGCATGGCAGAGGGATGTCCCAGGTGTTTGTAAATATTAATATCAATAACTGTTTACCAAAGTCCAGGCTGTGTATGTGATGGATACATATACATAAATGTTTCTCTATCTTCTTTACAGCTCTAGCTGAGTGGGCTGCAAACCAGGAAGCCCATGCAAGCAGGCTGCTAAGGTTGCATCGCGTGGCTGGTGAGTAGCAATCTAGCTTGTAATATTCATACCAAATAAATATAAAAGACTAGACTGTCACCTTGCAGTATTAAAATTGGTATGGTTTGTACTGAATAAACCAGACAATATTACAGTAATAGCATCATATATGTTATATATAAATAAAACTGTAACTGCCTGTCAATAAAATTCAAAACCCAGGACTGGTTGTGTTTACTTTGGTACTGTATGAATTGAAATGTGTACAGGTTATGCACAGCAACTATAGCTTTGAAAGCATTAAACAATAAAGTCTCATCTGACAAAGGTAGTGCCTTTGTAAGACACGAGATTAACTGATATGAAATGTTTCATGCACCATGATCTGATATCTGAACAGTAATGTTGTGTTAACCACTGTTTTCCACATTGGTCTATGTCAAAAGGTTTGTATAGGAATGGGTGTATGTATAAGAATGTTATAATTACAAGGTCAGACTGTACAACCAAAAGAGTATTAGACAGAAAACATTCAAGGAAGAGACAGCAGTTTCTCAATAGTTTGTTCTGATGAAACACAAAAACCTTTGTTGTATTTTATGGACAAACAGGCACGGTTTAAATCCCGAGGGTGGTAGTAAGCTATATGCATAATTTCACCAAGGATTTTGTGAATATGTGTAGAAACAGTCAGGTAGTGTTAACAGAAATTACCTCCACAGGTCAGCCAGGTAAGAAAAGGTATAAAGTAGCTATAAGAAGGCTGTAGTTATACTGTGTCCAACACGCATGGTCCAACCCGAGGCTACAAATGACAGCAAGCTAAGTACATACACAAAGAAGTCTTCCCCAAGAAATGTTCAAGTGTCATGCTGTCACAACTACTGGTCCCTGCTGCCAACAACCAGGGTGACCAATAGAAATCAAGGCAGAGTATGGCAGTAACACACAAACACACACACACACACACACACACACACACACACACACACACACACACACACACACACACACACACACACACACACACACACACACACACACACACACACACACACACACACACACACACACACACACACACACACACACACACACACACACACACACACACACTGACCACATTTGCAAACCTGACTATGTGAATATGGATAGAAACAGTCAGGTAGTGTTAACAGAAATATCCTCCATAGGTCTGCCAGATAAGAAAAGGTATGAAGTAGCTATAAGAAGGCTGTAATTATACACTGTATACAAACATACTACTGCTCAACCCAAAGCCATAGGTTGTTGTAATAAAACCTGTGGAGTAATTATTAGAGCAATGATCATTAAAGCTGTGAGCACTGCAAGAATCTACATTTGTTAATTGACATCTCTCTCTCTCTCCCCTCACCTTATCTTCACCAATAATCTAAATGCATAATTGATTGGGTATGTTTACAACCAAACCTACCATTGGGGCATGTGTCCTGTTGTTCTACAAATACTGAAATGTTTTCCAATGAATGTTCACTGTTCAAATACTATCATTGATGGCCTGCTGCTAACAATGTAACCTGCATGCCAGTGACCACTGTGGTTCCACATATGCATGTGTTCTGTTTTCTATGCAAATGTTCCTAATCTGTTGTTTTGGGTTAATGGGAATACTCATGCATGCTGTTATAACTAATCCTAGAATGTGTTTTTAATGACTAACCAACATGTTCTACAACTGCAACACCATAGCACATCTGGAAAGGCTGATCCCAGTGGATCCACGTCTCCCACCTCATCTAGCAATGGCACCAGGCCCCATCACATCTGGGACCTCCTTGTCCACATTTCCTGCACCACCTTTGGATGGAACCGCCTCAGGGGATGGGGCTCATCCCCCCTGGGTGCGGGACCAGACAGTATCCTGTCACCCAAAGCCAGGTCCGGGGTCTGGTGCATAGGGAACTCTTCAAAGAATTGGGAGATCTGCTATGCCAGCATGAGGGCCACATGGCACATTTACAGGGTCAGCCTGCCCCTACTGCTCAGCCCCCAGAACAGCCACCTTTGGGGCTGTGGAGGTGCAGTGGTGACTGCCCATAGGTGGGGACTTCAGTCCCACTGTATCCATTTGGGGGCTCATGGGCTTCCGATTACCAAACACCCCTCCCCATCCAAGGTGTTTACCCCCACATGTGTCATATACCACCCCTGCATGCTATCTTGTCTGTGTTCCTACCCAACCTACCTCCCCAAATATACCTACTATTCTTCCCCAACATCCCACTCTCACCTTAAAAAAAAGGGTAATCTCTTCCCAAAAAAAAAAATTTCGCCCCATACATAGCTGTCCATTTCATACACGTGTTCAATGGACACATGTAATCTGGTCTAATTAGCTTCACAGCCCCTTATTGTTGTCCTCATCCCTCTCTCAGGGGTTTGAGTGCTTAAATTTGCCTCCAAATTTATTGTTGTTGCTATAGAAGAAATGGACATCTATGGACCTTCCCTACACCCATCCTGCACATCCCCAGCTATCTTTCATATTGTTTTTCCCTCTTTGTGCCCCCTTTTTCACCACTTTACTGTCACCCTTTTTTTCTTTTCTTTTAAAGAAATTAGCATGGGGGTAAGCTGCAGTAAGCGAGACTAAGCCTGTTTGTGCCATGCTAAGCGATGCCTACACAGATTA